>NC_133371.1:20358462-20439891 GCF_049309525.1 Garra rufa | reverse complement strand
AGCCTATTTTTATTGTATATATTTTTAATTTCGTTTATATTCGTTTCCCCCCTTAATTTTGATCTCTTAACGTTCTATATTGATACTGTAAAATGGTTGACATATGCTATATGACTTTATGATTGTATTATGCCCGTGTGTGACCATAAATGAGCATGTTTTCATTTACAAATGAAACTATACGTGAATGATTCATTCCTCAGTGAAACAGTATAGTATTATATAATCTAGTCTATTTATTAGACGAAACAAAATAAAATATATGTTCAATTCAACCTTTAAACTACATTCCAGTAAAACTCAGTCATAGCATATGTCAAGCATTTACAATTTCCATATAGAACGTTAAGAGATCAAAATTAAGGGGGAAACGAATATAAACAAAATATATACATATATACATAATAATAGGCTAATAAAATAGTAATAATTATAATAATGATGATGATAATAATAATACAAATACGAAAAAAGACGATCAGTTAATAGCAGGAATGTAGGCCTATTTTACTGTGTGACGATAAATGATTATATGACTACGTGAATAATTCTCTCTTCACTGAAACACTATATTTGTCTATTAATTAGACTAAATAAAATACAATATATATTAAATTCAACTTTGAACTGCATTCCAGTAAATATCCCAGTCATATGCCGCGTTCCAGGCAACCCGTGTTTTTCCGACCTTCTACCAGTGAAAGTGCACTGGAATGGCAGTCCAACTCGTGACTTCCCACTTGTGAACTCGTATTAGATTGATGTACTCCCAGTTACGAGTTCTGACATGACATAGCCCGTGAAACAACAAAGTCAGCCCTAATGGGTGTGGTGTTTATGCAAGTAGTACACGGTGGAAAAATAGAGCTTAGGACAATATAACGTTGCAATCAAATTAATAATAATATAAAAATAATAATAATTCATAAATGTGCCCAGGCAGTTTGGCGTGACTTGCCTGGAACGCTACAAAGTCGTGAGTCGTGGTTTAAAGTGGTGATTTACCAGTTAAAAAACCTCCCTGGAACGCAGCATTAGAACCTACATTCAGAACATTAAGTAAAGAGATCGAAATGAAGGGGAAAATAACGAATATGACTAATAAAATATAATACTTATAATACGTATAATATATAACATATGTAACATAACATAGGTTCCCACGAATTAATATCTTGTGGCCACGACATAATATCATGTTCTCACGAGTTTAAATGTCCTGGCCACGACAAACATAAGTGACCTTACGGTCACCGTAAAAACGTGATTAGCGAGAACGTGCAACGACTGGTCAGCCCCACGTGGCCGGTATCTGATTGGCTTAAGTAGAAGGTGGGTGGAGTCCATCCATTTGTGGATTAGTTTGCCTCTTGACGCTTGAAATGTTTCAAAATTCACAAATAAGCCCAGCGATCTACAAATGCACAGAGAGCAATCCACAAATACTCGCAGCGATCTACAAATGCACAGAGAGCAATCCACAAATACGCGCAGCGATCTACAAATGCACAGTATGCGATTCACATACAAATGCCGGGCAAAGTTGTGTTTGTATAATAAAAAAAATATTTGTATGTTTTTTATTTGCAATTCAATTTTTTTTTTACTTGTGAATATAATTCATGTTTGTGGAACTCTAAGATTTATTTGTGGATCTCATTTTATTTACTTTGTGATTATGCTTGGTTTTTGTCAATCGCTTTACATTTATTTGTGGATCATAATGTATTTATTTGGAATTAAGCAACAATTCTAACCCCATATTAACTGCCCAGTTGGTACAGTACTGGAGTTCTTAAAGGCCCGTCTTTCCACTGGGCTGACCCACTCCACCCTGAAGGTGTATGTGGCGGCCATAGCTGCTTACCACACCCCTCTCGGTGGCATTTCAGTGGGCAGACACCCCCTGGTTACACGTTTCCTCCGCGGTGCGCTGAGGTTGAGACCTCCAGCACGGTCTCGCGTCCCTCCTTGAGACTTGCCTGTGGTGCTTGAGGCTCTATGCAAGCCTCCATTTGAGCCTTTAGAAGAGGTCTCCGACCGTCTTCTCACTCTTAAGACTGCCTTCCTGCTGGCTATTACCTCCCTCTAAAGGTTTTGGGATCTTCAGACCCTCTCAGTGGCCCCTTCCTTTTTAGACTTTGCACCCGGCATTGCCAAAGCTTTTCTAAGGTCCCCACAGTAGCACCACGGCCTGTCGTGCTGCAGGCCTTTCATCCTCCTCCCTTTCGGGAGCCCGACCAGGCAAAGCTTAATTGTATGTGTCCAGTGCGAGCACTAGACGCATACGTCCACAGAACTGCCCTGTGGAGGAAGGCTGACCAACTTTTGGTCTGTTACGGCCCTCCGAGGAGAGGCCGTCCAGCTGCTACAGTAAGTCTTCCATAAGTCGGTGGATTGTGAATGCCATCACAGTAGCCTATGAGTCCTCTGGTCTCCCCTCACCATTGGGAGTCAAGGCTCATTCTACTAGAAGTGTCTCTTCTTCTAAAGCCCTACTTTCGGGGCTTTCTGTTGCTGACATCTGTAATGCAGCGGGCTGGTCTACGCTACTAACCTTTACCAGGTACTATGGCCTGGATCTTAGAGCCTCTCCTGGCTCCTTCGTCCTCTCGCCTTGACCGGCTGGGACATCAGCAGAGACTTCTTCTTCTAAGCCCTACTTTCGGGCCTTTTCTCGAGCCTCTTATGGTTCCTTTGTCTCCTTGCCAATTTGGCAGGGACTATCCTCAGTATAGCAGCGTGGGTATTCTCGTTCCCAGCATTGCGACGCAGCTCGAGTTTCCTGGAAGGGAACGTCTCGGGTTACATATGTAACCTCGGTTGAGTGTTTGTTTTGATGGACATAATTCCTCACTAAAAAGATTCTGATAAGCAATTTCAGTTTTTCTTTGTTTCATTACTCCACACATCTTATTTCTTTAGTAACAGATAAAAAAAAAAAATATATATATATATATATATATATATATATATATATATATATAATATATCTTTCATTTCTCTTTGTGTGTGTGTGTGTGTGTGTGTGTGTGTGTGTGTGTGTGTGTTGACTTCCTTAATCCCTAGATGTTACTGATAATAACAACAACAGGAAGTCGTGACACTGCCTTAAACTGGATATTGTTACCTTGCTTAATATTGAGTGTTTTCACTATATTTCAGGTATTAATATCTGCTGCAGAGTTGACAGTTACGCTGGACAATTCAGTTGTTGATGATTCTTTCAAAATCCCCTTCAAAATTTATTGATAATTCCCTAGACAAACAGCTGATTTGTCGCCTATATATATGTGCTTGGTAGTTCTCCCCATATTACGGAGCCCACCACAGAAACTGTCCCTATGTAGTACTTGCTTTCAGTAAGTCGATAGGTTGTTTCTTCAGGTCACTCTTCCCCTCGGGTAGGATGTGGTTTCCGTACTGTTCTTTCCCCATTGAGGGAGAAGAACACTTTCTCAACATAAACAACCAAGACTCTACAACCGCATTTTATTTTTAATTTCTCAGAATGAGAAAAGGCTCCGGCTGAGGTGACCTCTGCCTTATATGGCGGCTCTCCCGGATGTTGGAGAGTGAGGTCATTAGTCCTGGACATTGAATGGTTATGAGAAGGAGAGGTGCATTTGATTGTTACACTCTGGGCTTGGACTTGTAACACAGTTCAGTAGCTGTGGTGGTTTAACGTATAGGGACCCTTAGTGTCGTACTTCGACACAATGTTGAAGTGAGCAACTGAAAATGAACATGTTGGTTACATATGGTAACCCTTGTAACCTGATGGAGGGAACAGAGACATAGTGTCCCTTATGCCACAACTCTGAATTCAGTCTGAGTGGGATGAGATGCTTCTCAACTCCTCAGAACAAAATGAATGAACAAATGCCATGCTAGCCTATTTACACCTAGATATCCGGGGCAGCTATAAAAATTTGCCTGCCAATTTCATTGCCCTTTTCTCAAGGAAGTCAGAGGTGTCTGGGCTACTAAGTGTGACCCCTAGTGTCAGCCTGTGACAGAACATCTCCTTTCCAATGGTTACCATACGTAACGTCTAGGTTACATCTGGATCCCAAATACGTCACTCAATGTAATGTCGGAGCAAACGTCTGAAAGGGAATGAAAGGGATGTTTTAACCAGTCAAGATGGTTTTGTTATATTTTTGTCAATAAGGACTATTAAAATATAAATTACCCTTTAACTGATATCTCTACCGTACGGTTAAGCTAACTTTGATAGGGAAAAAAATCTATCAAAAGGAAGAGATGAGATAGCAATCTTTCCACAGCTATACTGCCCCATCTCTGTGTCTGTTGTTTCCATGGAGGGATGGGAATTTCCAATTTTCAAGTCACAGCAGCAGTTTACAAATTACAGTTAGTGACACAGAAGGGAGATTGGTGCTGGTCATCAGATAATAGGGTCAAACGAGCAATCAAGGAAGTAGGGATAAAACCATAAAGTTGTTGTGAATAGGGTAGAGGGTAAAGAACAGAAGTATAGCAAAATATATGAGAAATGCAGAAATGTTTATTTATAATAATTATCCAAATTATGCATGACCGTACAGTTGATATGTCAATAAAAAACATGGTACAGCATACACATCACCATACTGCTATATATATTATACAGACACTTTTTTTTTCTTAACTTTGTGGACCCTGAAGGTTAGGAGATGTATCCAAGAGACTAATAAAGTTAAAGGAATGTTTATTATTGCAAAATAACTCATGAAAACGAATTTAAAACAACTTTTACCATGGACTGACATCTCAACTGTACGGTAGATTTTTATAGAAAACATAAATTGAAAAATATATATATATATTAGATGTCTACTAATAAGAATTACTACCTAAATAATAGCTTAATTTTTTTTTCATTAGCTCTTTTTAGGGGTGAAAGTTAAAGGGATAAATAAGTACCAGTAAGTAATAAATAAATAAATAAATGTCAGAAAAGTGTTATAAAACATAGAGGTGTGGGTTTGGGAAAATGCTATTAGATTTGTGGTCTCCATTTGTGGTCTGTGGGGATTTTCTCATCTCTTTAGGGTAAAAGATGAAAAAAGAAATCAATACAAATGCAGTAAATTTCCAGCAACATCCTCCCTGAACTACTAAATATCTCTTCTTTCATAATGAAATATGATTGCAAAGAGCAAAATAGAGTTAAGTTTTTAATATGCCCCAAAGGACATTTGAAGATATGACAAAAGGCAGATATGATAAAAGGCAGTACTGTTTTGCCTCAGAGGATCTTGCCCCACATACATACTGGCATGGCAAAGAGGACTGTGTCACTGCAGCTATTGCTGCTCATTGTACATGGTATCTTTCTGCCAGCTTCAGCACAAGTCTGCAGTCTGCTTGGTCAGCCTACCTTCCCTTCACTTTCTGCAGAAAGAGACATCAATATTGGGGCAATTTTCTCAATCCACAGAAATGTTCTGCTAAAAAATCATTATTATACTTCCAAACCACAGCCAACAACATGCATCAGGTAAGCATGATGATACTGATAAAAATGAATAAATGAACATCTCTGATGATTCTTTGCAGAACGTAATAGAGCTAATGCTTTTTTCACCACAGCTTAAATTTACGTGAGTTTAAATTTGCTCAGACGCTGATTTTTGCCATTGAGGAGATTAATAACAACACACAGTTGTTGCCTGGTATTTCTTTGGGCTATAAGATATATGACTCATGTCGCTCTATTGCTCAAACAATCCTCTCAGGCATGGCTTTGATGAATGGTTATGAAGACACTTTGAGTGAAACATCCTGCTCTAGACCACCAGCTGCTCATGCAATTGTTGGAGAGTCAACATCCTCACCGACCATTGGCTTGGCATCTGTAGTTGGTCCATTCAGCTTACCTGTTGTAAGAACTTTACTTATCTGTTGCTGGTTAGTGTAATCAGAGTATGATAAACCACTGAAACATGTACCAAAAATATATGCTTCAAATCAAATGTTGAAAGTATTTTCTGAAAAAAAAAAATAGTTTGGTTAACACATTATACACTGCTTCTTTAAATTGCAGATAAGTCATTTTGCCACATGTGCATGCCTGAGTGACAGAAAAAGGTTCCCATCCTTCTTCAGAACAATATCCAGTGATTATTACCAAAGCAGAGCGCTGGCTCAGCTTGTCAAACACTTTGGCTGGACGTGGGTTGGGACAGTCAGGAGTCGCAATGACTATGGTAATAATGGCATTGCAGCATTTGAGGAGGCTGCAAAAGAAGAAGGGGTTTGCATTGAATACTCAGAGGCCATATTAAGCAGTGACCCACAAGAACAGTTTTTAAAAACATTGGAAGTGATCAAAAAAGGCACTGCCAGGGTTGTACTAGCTTTTATTGCATTAGGAGATTTTCTCCCCCTCCTGAAAGTAATTTCGCAACACAACATAACAGGAATACAGTGGGTTGGCAGTGAATCATGGATCACTTCTCAAACTCTTGCAGAAACAAAGGAATACAGTTTTCTTTCTGGAGCTGTGGGTTTTGCTTTAGCAAATGCCAAACTTATGGGCCTGCGAGAGTTTCTAGTGAATGTGCATCCTGACCAAGAACCAAAAAATGAACTTTTAAAAGAATTTTGGGAAACAGTTTTTCAGTGCTCGTTCAGGAACAGTGGCAGTGATGGCTGTACTGGTTTAGAGAGACTTGCATGGTTGCAAAATGAATATACTGATGTATCAGAGCTGCGAATAGTAAACAAAGTGTACACTGCAGTGTATGCTGTCGCATATACACTACATAATGTATTAAAAGACTTCAGATCCTCCACCAACAGCAGCAAAAGAGGACGGCCAACACCACAAATGGTAAATGAGGAGTATTTTTTTTTTTTTGGTTATGCACAAACTAATTAATATAGGAATAATGTCCCTATTTGTTTCCTCTTAGGTGTTAAAGTATATGAGGGATGTGAGATTCACTGTTAAAACAGGAGAAGAAATCTTCTTTGATAAAAGTGGTGATCCAGTAGCGAGATATGACCTTGTTAACTGGCAGCCTGCTGAGGATGGACATCTCCAGTTTGAGCATGTGGGCCTCTATGACAGCTCACTGCCTTCAGAACAACGTCTTCAAGTCAATCAGGAACACATACTATGGGCAGTGAAAAGTGGACATGTAAATTAAATTTTAAATAACTGTTTGAATCATTTAATGGTCAGTGAATGAAGAACCGTTATTAGAATATGACAAAATATGTGTGTAACGCAGTGGCATTATAGTAATAAAGGTTATTACTAAAGATAAGTTATTTTATCAATTCAAACCATCTTCACTGTATGATCTTATAGGACAACTTATTTTATTATAGTTGCCTGTGTCCGTGTGCAGTAAGAGCTGCCCTCCTGGCACTAGGAAGGCTGTGCAGAAAGGACAACCTGTCTGCTGTTATGACTGTATTCCATGTGCAGAAGGAGAAATCAGTAATGGCACAGGTAAAATAATATAGTTATTAAAATAATAATGTGGGATAACTCTAAAATGATGTTAAAGTGAAGTATAATACTGTCCTGTTTGTCAAGTGATTTTATAATGCACTTTTTATATATTGGAATAATTTCTTCACAGATTCCAGTGACTGCTTTCCTTGTGATTTGGAGTACTGGTCGAATGAAAGGAAAGACAGATGTGTATTAAAAATGGTTGAATTTCTTTACTATGCAGAAATGATGGGGGTGGTGCTTTGTATTTTCTCATTTATTGGGGTGTTATTAACAGCAATGATATCTTTTCTGTTTTACCTTCATAAAGAAACATCTATTGTCAGGGCCAACAACTCAGAGCTGAGCTTCTTGTTGCTTTTCTCACTCTCACTTTGTTTTCTCTGTTCACTTACTTTCATTGGTCGGCCCACTGAGTGGTCTTGTATGCTGCGTCACACAGCATTTGGGATCACTTTTGTCCTCTGTATCTCCTGTGTTCTCGGAAAAACAATAGTTGTGTTAATGGCCTTCAGGGCTACACTTCCAGGAAGTAACGTTATGAAATGGTTTGGACCACTTCAACAAAGACTCACTGTTGTTTCCTTAACATTAATACAGTTGATTGTTTGTGTGCTTTGGTTAACAATGTCCCCCCCTTTCCCATATATGAATATGAGTTATTATAGAGAAAAGATCATACTTGAATGTAACTTAGGTTCGGCTCTTGGTTTCTGGGCTGTTCTGGGTTATACTGGCCTGCTATCAATCATGTGTTTTGTGTTAGCTTTTCTTGCTCGTAAGCTCCCTGATAACTTCAATGAAGCCAAGTTCATCACATTCAGTATGCTAATATTCTGTGCTGTCTGGCTCACATTTATTCCAGCTTATGTCAGTTCTCCTGGAAAATTTACTGTAGCTGTGCAGATATTTGCTATTTTAGCATCAAGTTTTGGTTTACTATTTTGCATATTTGTTCCAAAATGTTACATAATTTTGCTAAAACCAGAGATGAACACAAAGAAACAAATGATGAGGAAATAGTCATTTACACCTTTTTAAGTTCAGTAATACTTATGCCGTGGAAACTTTGCTTTCTGAGAACTGAACTTGAGGTAAACAACATAGAGCATCTGGAATTCTTGTAAATAATGAACTTTTAGCAAATTCACAGGCTTTTTGCTTTTGCATACTGAGACTGGCTGTCATAAAATCTGGAAAAGTTTCAATATTACTGCTTAACCTCACAGCAAGAATATATTTATGTTCGCTGAATGGATGAAGTACTAAGTGACAGCACTTTCTGACTCTCTAACTCTTCTGGGACAGCACTCTCATGGGGGGGGGGGGGGGGGCATTTACTTAACAAGAAATTTAAATTTACAGACACAGGTTTAAACCTCTTATGCTGTATGCATGTTATTTTTCATTAAATGCAATCAAATTATTTTGAAGTCATTAAAATTCTATTATAAAAATACAATGGCTGTAAATCAATTTTGTGTTTAAGATGTGTATAAGATTTACCGTGTAAATGTGTATATTAAATAAATAAACATAGGTGTGGTATAAATGTGGTTAAATAATGGCTTTTGGTCTATCAGCTACATGTGGGCCACATAAAAGCCATCAGCCCTTTACAGAACTCAACCACACAAGAATACCATATATGATCCGGCCACATCTGTTTTTATGATTTGGCTCATTTTGGGTTGGGTTATGACACTGTATTGGTTCAGTTCTGGCTAAAAAGATGTGGACCAGTTTTGGGCCAGCAAATACACACTGATCTGGGCCACACTTTAGCTGTTCATATGGGACAGATCTAAGCCAAAGGAAATTTGCTGTCTGGGATGTTTTCTAAAAGTTGAACCTCTTTTAACTTTACATAGCTTTCTATACATCTCTTGTGTGAGACACCAGTACAACAGCCATAGTGGCGCAGAATATGTGTTTTGTGTTAATAGTTTGGTTTCGGTTTTAAGCTAACCAAAATCTTCTCCACACTGAGCTTCGATATCACTCTAATATTTTGAATGAACAACTGTTAACATTTGTATTGGGGGTGGCCACATGATGCTTATGCCAAATGTGCCCTGTCTTAAAAGGACATAAAAGGACATATGCAAATAAAGGCTGGTTCATCAGAATACTGAGTAGTGAGCATGTTTTTTGACTCTGTATAATTTAATATTACATACAGTTTATCATACACAAAATGGCTGCGAAAACAGGTTATGAGATGTGGGTAACCGATGGAATAGACGTATTTCGACGGAGATAAAAAGAACTACGAACTTTTGGAAATAAAGTTTCTAGGCCACATGCATTTGCTAGGACTGAAATACATGGGTGTTATCAGAAATCCTGTACGTGCTGGTGATGATGATGCTATCAAAAAAACAAAAAAAACAAACAAGGAAGCATATACTGAACTGATTCAGTACCTGGATAACAAAAGTCTGTGTCGGTAGGAAAGCTCTGCAGGTTTTGAGGGCCTACTATGCTGGTAAAGGAAAGCTACAAATCATTAGCTTGTACACAGAGTTAACTTCCCTACAAATGAGAGTGTCACTGATTATATTATTTGAGCAGAAACCGCAATCACAACACTGAGAAATGCTGAAGAGATGCTTAGTGATGGACTTTTAATTGCGATGGTATTGAAAGGTTTGCCGGACTCATTTAACCCTTGTATGGTGTTCGTATTTTTGTTACTCAGCCAGTGTTCATGGGTCTGGTGGACCCGCTAGGGTTTTGGCTTTCCAAATTAACACTATCAAACTATTTTATGTTAAATTACTCAACAAATGTTTACTTCATCCCAATTACAAGCCATATGAACAACAAACATGGTTAATTTTCCCCCTTTACCTTTGTTAGATCACATTGATGAATTAATGTGCTTCTTGTTTTTTTGACATTTTTTGACATCCATTTTTCTTCACTTGCTGTCTGGTGGGCTTGCTCTGGTCCTGGAGCTGGCTGCTGATGGGGTACTCGTCTTCGTTTTGTTACTAAATGGTGCTCAACCTCATCTTCTTCTTCAAAGTCACTGTCAGACTCTGAATTTTCAGAAATGTGATCCTCATATTCTGAAATCTCTTCCTCGACATCATCATCAGAAGCTCCTCTCTCTTCCAAAATCAATTGCAAGGCCCTCGCAGCAGATAATCTTTTGGCCATCTTGATCAGTTGTGATAAGGAGCCACACTGGCAAAGTCTTATTTATAGTATAATGCCCCTAATTTGCAGGTGGGACAGAGTATGAGAAAATAAAGCTTGATTCCCGCAAGAGAGAGGATAAAATGTGCGGGAATGTAAGAGCAGACAGTGTTGATAGTTGAATTTTCAACAATGTTGCAACTTTGTGTGGGAGCAGGAAGGGGAGGGGAAGAAAACAGCATCACCAGAAAGGATGAAGACAGAGTGTAGGAACACTGGACCTACACTTTCAACACTTTTATTAGACCTGGGTCCATTGGACCTGAACACCTTGTATGTAATGTAAATGCGTGGGGGGAGGTACAGTATTCGGTCACTGAAAATTTGTTTGGATTTATGTTCTTGACAGAAAATAAGCCAAAGCCAATGAATTTCAGGTTGAAAAAATAATTAATTGTTTAATTTTTCTTTTGAAAAAAACTGAAAACGGGTCTCACAGACCCGAACACCATACAAGGGTTAAACCACTCACCGTACATATCACACAAAGTGATGGACATAAGGTTTGCAGAGCTCAAATAACCTTTCCTAACAGTTTGCACATTTCACAGCTAAAGTAAACAGTACTGCTCATCACCCTAAAGAGGGGCAGGGTGAGCAGAACTCATTAGAGTTCATTAGGCACAACCTAACACTCACAACCTAAATTTCACACTTGTCTAGTGAAACGAACGCTCGTAGGAATGCAGGAAGTATGGCTCGAGACCTGGGACGTTCCTTTCCGGGAATTCGAGCTGCGTCCGAAAACGGTATGGGAACGAGATGCCCACAAAATCCCTGCCTGTGGAAGAGCACAGCTAGGACAGAAGAACAGAGGAGTCAGGAGCTGTTCGAAGATCCAGGTCATAGAACCTGACATAGGTGAGGGGTGTGGACCACCCAGCAGCGTTGCAGATGTCCTGGATAGGGACACCTGCCAAAAGGGCCTTGGAGGCTGCCACACCCCTAGTTGAATGAGCCTTGACCCCCAAAGGTGAGGTCAGGTCAGAGGACTCACATACAATAGTGATAGCATCTACAATCCATCTACCGAGAGTCTGTTTAGAGGCAGGAAAACCTCTCTTAAGGGGACCATAACACAAAAACAGCTGGTCCGCCTTTTGCCACAGGGCAGCTCTGTGGAAGCTTCTCCTGGTCAGGTTCCCTGAAGGGAGGAGGGCAGAAAGCCTGGAGTTCAATGGGCTGTGGTGCAGCGAAAGGGACCTTAGGAACAAACCACACACAATGGTAAAGAAATGCTTTGACCATTCCAGGGGCAAAGTCGAGGTACGAAGGAGCCATTTTCTCAAAATGAGTTTTTTCTTCTACACTGAGCCATAAATCTCCACTTCAGTAGCACTTACACACACCAAACTTTCCATTTGTATTCCTGTCTATATCCTGAAGTTTTTTTACAGAGGGATTTGTTCATATATGATTCGCTTGATTTTATACATTTTATTCCACCAAAAAATGAAAAAAAAAAAATAGTGTTTTCTAGATATTAAAGTGTGTATGTGTGTGAAATACTGAAAAAGGCAGCTTTATAATATACTAGTAATGTAATGCTAATGCATTTCTAATGAGCTGAAATGCATTTGAAATGTACTTGAAGCACATTAAAATAATGCTTCAAATATAGCTGCTTGAGCTGACAGCAGCAGTGGGTCTTCCACGCTGGACACCAACCGCAGAGCCCCTGAAATGGAGATAGCACGATGGAGTGCAGATTTAGCTGCCATCTTGCGTACACGCTCCGGCGCGGCTGCCATTTCGCACGCAAGCTCAATCACCGGAGTAGCGGTGGCTAGCTGTGACTTGACTTGACTTTGCTGGAACTACTGTGGCTTGACTCAATTCAGGAGGTGCAACTGTGTCTTTACTTGACTCAGGATGTGAAGCTGTGTCTTGTCCTGACTTAGGAAGTGCTGTTGTGTCTTGACTTGACTCAGGAAGTGCTGCTGTCTCTTGACTTGACTCAGGATGTGAAACTGTGTCTTGACTTGACTCTGAAGGAACAGCTGTGACTGGACTTGGCTTTGGAGGAACAGCTGCGACTGGACTTGACTTTGGAGGAACATCTGTGACTGGACCTGACTTTGAAGGAACAGCAGCTGTGACGTGACTTGACTCAGGAACAGCAGCTGTGACACTACTTGACTCAGCTGGAAGGGCTGCCATGACAGGTGCAGACTCGATAACAGCTGATGTGGTGTGAGCAGGCTGTGGCTTAACAGACCCGATTCTAGCTGGTGCTGGCTTGGCAGACGTGTGTTTAGGGAGACCAGCTGCTCGAGCTGACAGCGCAGCCGCAATTTTGTTTATGTGTCCGGTATGGCCGCCATTTCGCACGCAGGCTCAATCACTGGAGCACATATTAGAATGACCCGGAGCTGGCGGGTGATTAAGTTTCGTGGCCGTCATTACCGTAGCATAGTCTATGGATTTAGAGAGAGATGAACGCAGACCCTCGTGAATGAGCCGTGATTGTAGCAGCAGATTAACGCCCTCAAGAAAATAGTCAAGACAACTGGCCTACTGACACTCAACCCTGCAAGACCATGCTGGTGAACCAGCATCAACAGCTCCATTTTGCTTGAGAACAGCATAGATTTGCTGATACAACCAGCTAGACCAGCCTTTTACCAGCATAAACCAGTCTGGACCAGCACTATACCATCTTAAACCAGCATATATCAGCATGAACCAGCAATAACCAGCATAAACAATATTGGACCAGCTTGATATCCATGCTGGTTTATGCTGGATTTTTCAGCAGGGCTGTTTCAGCCCTAGCTCACTCCATAGACTTGGATAACATCCCTGCAAAGTGTGAAGGTTTATTTCATCAACGTGTGTCAGGACATCAAGACATCATTACCTATCCCCTAAAGTGATATGTGATGAGCAACAGGGATTTTTGAAACAGTTTATTTTACTGCAACATCATGGCAGGTAACAAGAACAAATTGGGACAAAAGGACAATGGATTTACCCCAATTCTTAAAAAAAAAAAAAAAAAAAAAAAAAACGACTGTCCAAACTGCATGTGAACTCTCTGTGAAACACAAATGTGTTCCATGAGAAAGATTGTCAGTCATTGAGTATGTATGTTTAAAGCTAGAGTGTGAAGGTTCGTACAGTCTAGCAATGACAAGCTAGTATTAAAAGAGTCACCTCCAAAACACATAAATGGACACAATCCATTGGTTTTGTTCTAGGTGAATGGCTAATCAATTAAAAAAATAATTAATTGGCTCATTCATAAAGACACCACATCGGTCTATAGGACAGGTTAACATTGCTTAATGAATCAAATTTCAGGAAAAGAACTGATTGATTGTCTAGTATAGTAAGAGATGTTAGAAACCCCCTGTAAGTGTTTTTCCAACCCTACTAAAAAAAATGACTTGAGTCAACTTATTGATTGATGTTTAATAACATGCACATAAAGGCATATAATTGTGCACATAAATGTAAATAATAAACCTAATAATTGAATGCATAATAAACTGTAAAAATTAAGAAAGCTGCAAGTATCAAATTAAATTTCCATTTCTTGTTAAATGCAAAAAGTCAATGTCATTTTTTATTAAGAAGTACATAATCCAGGTCCAGAACATGGCTGCTATGGAGATGGTCACTGAGAGTCCACTGTGTCTAGTGCTGACCCGGCCTACACTGCAGAGCCTGCCACAGCCTGTGGAGAGCAGAACTAATGGGTCAGACAACTGTGAAAATAGTGGTGCTATTGTCTAGGAATTATTACTCATGATATGACATGTAAATACAACAATATAACAGTTTATGTATGTATGTATGTATGTATGTATGTATGTATTTATTTATTTATTTTCGATTGAACATTGAAATGTTGGATTGATTGATTGATTGATTGATTGATTGATTGATTGATTGATTGATTGATTGATTGATTGATTGATTGATTGATTGACTGATTTTCCGTGAAAAAAAAATAGTATTGGATATATTTCTGTTTTTTTTTTCTGAATTTGAATTCTTAGAATACACAGAACTGTGTTTGTTTTCTATGTGTTTGCTGTTCAGTTACATACTTAACTATGGATTTAAATAGCTATAGACTAAGATTTTCCCATTATTTGTTTCTTTGTGTTCTTCTCTGGTTTTAGCAAAATTATGTAACATTTTGGGGCAAATATGCAAAACAGTAAACCAAAGCTTGAAGCTAAAATTGCAAATATCTGCACAGCCACAGTAAATTTTCCAGGAGAACTGACATAAGCTGGTATAAATGTGAGCCAGACAGCACAGAATATAAGCATGCTGAATGTGATGAACTTGGCTTCATTGAAGTTATCAGGAAGCTTCCGAGCAAAAAAAGCTAAAACAAAACACGAGATTGATAGCAGGCCAGTATAGCCTAGAACAGCCCAAAAACCAAAAGCTGAACCTAAGTTACATTCTAGCATGATCTTTTCTCTATAATAATTTGAATTCATATATGGAAAAGGAGGGGATGTTGTTAACCAAAGCACACATATAATCACCTGTATTAATGTTAAGAAAACAACACTGAGTCTCTGTTGAAGAGGCCCAAACCATTTCATGACATTACTTCCTGGAAGTGTAGCCCTGAAAGCCATTAAGACCACAATTGTTTTCCCCAGAACACAGGAGATACAGAGGACAAAAGTGATCCCAAATGCTGTGTGACGCAACATACAAGACCACTCAGTGGGCTGACCAATGAAAGTTAGTGCACAGAAAAAACAAAGTGAGAGTGAGAAGAGCAACAGGAAGCTCATCTCTGAGTTGTTGGCTCTAACAATAGGTGTTTCTTTATGAAGATAAAACAGAAGAGATACAATTGTTGTTAATAACACCCCAATCAAGGAGAAAATACAAAGCACCATCCCCATGGTTTCTGTATAGGAAAGGAATTCAACCACTTTTAATACACATCTGTCTTTGCTTTCATTCGACCAGTACTCCAAATCACAAGGAAAGCAGTCACTAGAATCTGTGAAGGAATTTGAAAAAATATTGATTGGAATTCGCATCACAAAAATCACTTCACTAATGGGCAGTATTACACTTCAGTTTGTCACACTGTCATGAGAGTTATCCACCATGCATTATTTTACCTGTGCCATTACTGATTTCTCCTTCAGCACATGGAATACAGTCATAACAGCAGACAGGTCGTCCTTTTTGCACAGCCTTCCTAGTTCCAGGGGGGCAGCTCTCACTGCACACGGACACAGGCAACTATGATAACATAATTTGTCATATAAAACCCTAAATGATTATTTAAATAAATTAATTTAGTTGCCTTACACTTTTACCACTCTGCTTTCATAATATTTGCAGACATATTCCTGTAAATGATTGTTTTTCATTCAATTTCATAATTATGTTCTCAGTGTACCTGTTCACTGTTCTCTGCCCATAACATGTGTTCCTGATTGACTTGAAGACGCTGATGTTGTTTTGAAGGCAGTGAGCTGTCATAGACACCCACATGCTTAAACAGCAAAGTTCCATCCTTGGCAGGCTGCCAGTTCACCAGGTCATATCTCGCTACTGGATCACCACTTGCATCAAAGAAAATTTCTTCACCTGTTTTAACAGTGAATCTCACATCCTTCATATACTCCAACACCTAATATGAAATGTCAGGAACATGACTGGTATTTAGTTTCAGTCTCACCTCCAAATCCACCCTCCCCCCCCCCTTAATTTCTCATGCTTTTACATACCTTTTGTGGTGTGGGCCTTTCTCCTTTACTGTTGTTGGAGGAAAATCGGAAGTCTTTTAATGCATTATGTAGTGTATGTGCAACAGCATATACTGCAGTGTACACT
This sequence comes from Garra rufa, assembly GCF_049309525.1. NCBI lineage: Eukaryota > Metazoa > Chordata > Actinopteri > Cypriniformes > Cyprinidae > Garra > Garra rufa. The sequence goes on along the minus strand of NC_133371.1, from coordinate 20,423,387 downwards.
TTATTTGCTATTCGCAGCTCTGATATATCAGTATATTCATTTTGGAGCTTTGCTAATTTCTCTGAGCCAGTACAGCCACCACTGCCACTCTTCCTAAAGGAGCACTGAAAAGCTGTTTCCCAGAATTCTTTTAACAGTTCATTGTGTGGTTCTTTATCAGGGTGCACATTCACTAAGAACTCACGCAGACCGGAAAGTTTGGCATTTGCTACAGCAAAGCCCACTGCTCCAGAAAGGAAACTGTATTCCTTAGTTTCTGCAAGAGTTTGAGAAGTAATCCAGGATTCTGTACCAACCCACTGTAGCCCTGTTATGTTGTGTTGCGAAATTAATTTCACAAGGGGGACAAAATCTCCTAGTGCAATAAATGCCAGCACCACCCTGGCTGTGCTATTCTTTATCACTTCTATTGTCCTCAGAAACTGCTCTTGTGGATCAGTTCGAAATATGGCCTCTGAGTATTCAATACAAACCCCCTCTTGTTTTGCAGCCTCCTCAAATGCTGCGATACCATTATTACCATAGTCACTGCGACTCCTGACCGTCCCAACCCAGGTCCAGCCAAAGTGCTTGACGAGCTGAGCCAGAGCTCTACTTTGGTAATAATCACTGGGTATTGTTCTGAAGAAGGATGGATACCTTTTTCTGTCACTCAGGCATGCACATGTGGCAAAATGACTGATCTGAAGAAAAAATAAAATAAAAATGTATATTAGCCACATATGTTAACCAACTTCTCACATGCTGTTTTTACATTTCTTTTTCCATGATGGCACTTCTGTACATTCTTCCAATGTTTACTTTTAAACAGATTTAAACTTACAACAGGTAAGCTGAAAGGGCCAACAACAGATGCTAAGCCAATGGTGGGAGAAGATGTTGACTCTCCAATAATGGCAAGAACAGCTGGTGGTCTGAAGCAGGATGTATCACTCAAAGTCTCATCATAGCCATTTAATAAAGCCATGCCTGATTGGATAGTGTGAGCTATAGAGCCACAGGAATCATATATTTTATAGCCCAAAGAAACACCAGGCAACAGCTGTGTACTGTTATTTATCTCCTCAATGGCAAAAATCAGTGTTTGAGCAAATTTAAATTCACGCACATTCAAGCTGTGAAAATAAACCATAGTTTGACTATGTTACATTTTGAAAAAATAAATAAATAAATAAAAATAAAAAATCACAGAGTCATATTCACCTATTATCATAATATAATCATACAGACCTGACACATGTTGTTGGGTCTGGTTTGGAAGTGAACGAATGAATCTTTAGCAGAGCATTTCTGTGAATTGTAAAAACTGCTCCAATGTTGATGTCTTTTTCTGCAGAAAGTGAAGGGAGGGCTGGCTGACCAAGCAGATGGCAGGCTTGTGCTAACCCTGTAAAACAGATACAATCTACCACTATCAGCAGTGAGAGCAGTGGCACAGTCCTCTTTGCCATGTCAATATGTATGCAGAGCAGGAGCCTCTGAGGTATTACAGGGTGAGTGGCACCTTTTATTATATCTTTGAATGCTCTGGGGTAGGCATATTGAATCATTATCTCATGAAAGAAACAGTTTTAGTTGTAGGAATTCAAGCATAGAAGATGCTGAAACCTTATTAATTGAATTGTAAATTGTGCTATAATTAGTACATTCATATACAATGGAAGTCAGCAATGTTGGTATATCTCTCAGGGAAATTCATGGTAAAACTTTTCTTTTTTTATCTCGCAATTGAAAGTTTATATCTCACAATTCAATGAAAGAAGTCAGAATTGAGAGTTTATATTATACAGTTTATAAGTGTAAATATTATGATGAGTGAAAGAAGTTAAGGTCTTTGGTCACTTTGATCACCAAGGAGTATGAGTGTGACCCCAGTAAGGAACAGATTGACAGCGCATAGTTTTTTATAAATGTTGAAAACTCCATGAACCACATGATCACATGAGATCAAAGGATGTCTTTTCAACCCCTCTAGTTTTACCCATAGTTGAACACTAAGTGTAGGCAAGGTTTAACCCCTTAACTGTCACCCCCATTTTTTAAAATAGGCATGAACGTGCAGTATCCAAACTTCAATTGTTGTAATTCATGAACACTTCAGTTTAAATTTACCGTAAATAAAATGCACTGTACAATTTTTATTATATTTTATATAAAATACATATTTTACATAACAGGTTTTATCCTAAATTTGATATCAAATTGAAGCCTCACATCTAAATAAGTTATGTTCCAAATTTGAAGTTGATAGGAAAAAAAAAATGTTCCTGTGAAAGTTTGTTTACCACAATGCCATGCATTTTTCTGTCACAAAAGTCAAAATGTTTCAGAAAATTTTCATTCTATCACAAAATAACCATATATATGCAATCCTGAGACTCAGACCTTTCCAATGATATGTTTTTTGTCAAGATTGTAAAAAGTTGTGATTCTAAAAGACCGTAATGCATTTTGTAATATGACACTGATAAGGCGGAGGAGCCCGCCAAACAATTTTAAAGTACCATTTCCATGGTAAAGCAATGTCCAATTTCAAAATGATTCTTGAGCTTCTAAGCTTTCAGGTGATATATAATTTATGATGGTTACTAAACCATTTGATAGAGAAAAAGGACAATGGAAAAAAGAGCGCCAAGCGTCCCACAGGTTGGACGGTGACAGCTGAGATGTGTCTTTAATCTAGATAATCAATCACCTTTATTTATACAGCACTTTTAACAATACAGTACGTGTCAAAGCAACTTTACATTAATAAATAGGACAATAGTGTCAAAAGTGCAAAAGTTCCATGTTGCAGCAAAGTCAGATTTGCAAAGGACTCATCTGGTTCCCGTGGTCTTGCACCAACGGCCATCTAGGTGAGGAGTTATTTACTGATGATCCGTCTCTGGGGCTTATCTAGTTGATGTGGTCTCCGCTGACTTTTAGGGCTGTAGAGGTCATCTCTAGGTGCTGATCCACCATCTGAACTGGGTACGGACTGGATCCGGTGGACTGCAGTGACCATCTGATCTGGATACAGACTGGATCTGGCGGCTACGGTGACCTCGGGATAAGAACAAAACAGACTAATATTAGTGTAGATGCCATTCTTCTTGCGATGCAACAAGTATATCAGGTGTTATGGGAAGTGTTCCCGGTTCCGGTTGACCTAATTAATGCAGCCTAACAATCATTTAATCAATTTGGATTATATAATGTGTTAACCCTCTGAGCGCCAAAGTCGCAAAATTGTGACAAGACGTCATACTTAATCAAATATACAATAGTTCCTAATACGGTGTAATATGTAATAATTTGTATTCCCTACCACTAGATGGCAGACATATAGTACTTCAATTCTAGACCAAAATTACATTGTGTTCCTATTCAAAGTGCGAGGAAATAACCGAGCAAGTGAGCTATCATGTCATTGATGCGGAAGCAGTTCAGTTCATAGCGTGCAAGAAAATTGTGAGATTTGTGACAGAAAATCACCAAATGGCTGATAAAAAGTTGTACTGTGAGGATGTGTTGCAAATGTTATTTCCCGATTCTGACTCTGAAGGGGAATATTTGCCTTTTGGAAATGACGATCAGTCGTCTAATAATAGCGCGTCTCCTGCTACATCTTTGAAGCGCAGTGGTGCCACCGTGCAAGGCGAGAGTGTTCACGAAGCACAAACAAGTGATCATTTTGTCCCTTTGCCCAACGGGGATGGGGGTGGCAGGGGTGGATGTGGTTGTAGTGTCCATAGGAGGGCTGTTGCTAGAGGTAGAGGCATATGAGATGATATTAGACTCAAAATGATTAATAGATTCACGCACAATTATCCATGTACTGCATAAATTTTATGCACGTATCTTACTATCCACAAACAAATGCCTTTCAATTTGAGTCAGTGTAATTTGGGATTAAGTGATTGTGCAGCGTTTTGTACAAACACAGACATGTTTGCGAATAAAAATGTTCTGTTATTTTATATATAATAATAAAAATAATAATACACGGAATGAATAACTGACAGCCTGCTATTGAATTACAGATAAAAAGGTTTGGCAAAATTAAAAGGCTATAAGCTATTCTGTCTTAACCCTTTAGGCGCCAGGGTTTTTTTTTTTTTTTTTTGGAAAAATGCTGGATTTTGACATCAAGATTTCAAAAGCTTGTGGCTTGAAAGGGCTTAAAGATAGAGATCTACTGTAAATTAGAAAAATGTTGGGCATGACCAAAAGTTTATGTGGGGTGTAAATATACTCATCTAATTTGCACATAATGACATCATCACGGGGGCGGCAATATTGAATTTCATAATGTTCAGGAAATAGTAGATATTGAATTGGTTTTTTTTTTTTTTGTCTTTTTATCCTCATTCCAAATGATCAGAAAAGAGAAAGCCAACAATAAAACAGGAAAAAAAATACTAAATTATTACTATATTACTACACTATATAGAAGCAAAACGCATTTGAACAGTAGCCAATTTTTTGATCAGTTCTTTGTAATATTCAGGAAATAATAAATATTGAATGAATGTTTGAATTTATTTGCATTTTTTTGTCTTTTATCCTCATTCCAGATGATCAGAAACGAGGAAACCAACAATAAAACAGGAAAAAGTACTAAATTATATTACTATTCGATATAGTAGCAAAATGCATGTGAACAGTAGCCAACTTTTTGATCATTTCATAAGTAATATTCAGGAAATAATAGATAATGAATGGATGTTTGAACTTATTTGAATGTTTTTTTTTTTTTTCTTTTTATCCTCATTCCAAATTATCAGAAAAGAGGAGACCAACAATAAAACAGGAAAAAGTACAAATTATTACTTATTACTATACTGTACAGTAGTAAAATGATCAAATGAATGAGAATAGAGGAAATTAAAAAAGGGCAAAGGGACGAAATGATTACTTGTTTGTGCTTTGTGAACACTCTCGTCTTGCACGGCAGCACCACTGTGCTGCTAAGATGTACCGGATGACGAGCGTCTATTAGACGGCCGTTCGTCATTTCCAAAAGGCAAATGTTCCCCTTCAGAGTCAGAATCAGCAAATAACATTTGCAACGCATCCTCACGGTACAACTTTTTATCAGCCATTTGGTGATTTTCTCTCACAAATCTTAGAATTTACTCGGACGCTATGAATTGAACTACTTCCGCATCAATGATAAGATTGCTCACTTGCTCTGTTATTTCCTCCAACACTTTGAATAGGTGTTCTGCCCATAGCATGGTCATGGTGTATGGCTGACACCTACAGGCCATTTGTAGCATTGCGGTTATATAATTTTTCCATATATACGCAGTGTTTAATTTAGTTCGGCAACACGCAACGTGCAGCAACGATTTCTGTTCAGCCCACAAACGGTCATTGCCTTGGAGAAACATATGCTTGTAAGTTATTGACTATTTTTAGTCAGTTTGTAAGAGAGTTATGTGCTATGACAATGTATGTATATAATTGTATATACACCATTATTTGTTTTAACTTGTCAAATGTCTTTGGATCACATACCTCCCGACACAGCAGTCCCTGATCCACACAGAGGCGAGCCCACTGTCGCAACAACACTTGGGTAGACTGATCTTCCGCTGCTCGCTCTCTTGGCGAGGGCCCTCTCCCTCTGTCCATATAAATCCACAGTCGTGATACCGCTGGATCAGTCCGCTGTGCCCTCTTCCACTCGGCCAACAAGCTGGGACCCACTCTGTCTCCTTGATTATTAGGTACCACTGTCTCGAACTTGTGACCCTCCTCCAGGTTCTCAGTAACTGGAACAAAGGCATGGACAACTTCTGATGCAACATATCCGACTTCACCGCATGGAACTGCTCCATCTTCTGTGGGCCCAGCAGAAGTCTCACTCACAGGCCACCGTGAGAGGGCATCGGCATTTCCATTTGTTCGCCCCGGTCTATAACGCACCTCAAACTGGAATCCCGCAAGCTGGGCCGCCCAATGTTGCTCCACTGCGCCCAGATTTGCTGTATTCAGATGGGCCAGGGGATTATTATCTGTGAAAACAGTAAAGGGGGACACAGCAAGATATTCCCTAAACTTTTCCACTATAGCCCATTTTAAAGCCAGAAGTTCCAGTTTGAATGAGCTGTAATTTTTATCATTCCTTTCTGTTGGTCGGAGACTTCTACTTGCATAAGAAATTACTCTCTCCTTCCCCTCTTGGACCTGTGCCAGTACTGCACCCAACCCTGTCTGGCTGGCATCAGTGTACAACAAAAATGGCAACTCAAAATCAGCATATGCCAATATGGGTGCTTGTAGGAGACTCTCCTTCACTTTCTTAAATGCAATGTCCTGTGCCTCTCCCCATGCCCAACCATCTGTTTTTCCTGCAGCCGGTCGAGTACGCCATTTTGATGTCCCCCACAACATTGAGTTCAGTGGTGCTGCAATCTGGGCAAAGTCTTTTATAAAACGTCTATAGTATCCTGCTAGGCCCAAAAAAGCACGTAACTGAGTGATATTTTGAGGGGTTGCCCAGGCCTCCACTGCCCGCAACTTCTCTGGGTCCGGTGACACTCCTCCTTCTGCAATGACATGGCCTAGATAATGAACTTGGCTCTTGAAAAGGGAACACTTACTGAGTTTGACCTTTAGGCCGAAGTCCCCCAGACGACTGAAGACTAAATCTAAATGGCCAATATGGGCTTCAAAGGAAGGGGAAAAAACAATTATGTCATCCAAATAAAGCAACAATGTTTCAAAATTTTGGTCGCCCAGGCAGCTTTTGACCAATCTTTGAAAAGTTCCTGGATCATTGCATAACCCCATCGGCATCCGATTAAATTCATATAGCCCCATCGGCGTCACAAAGGCGGTCTTCTCTTTGTCAGCTGGGTGCACCCCTACCTGCCAATACCCGTGTGCTAGATCTAATGTTGAAAACACTCTAGATTTTTTCAATGAAGCCAATGACTCCTCAATTCTAGGCAAAGGGTATGAATCTTTATGAGTAACACTATTCAGCCGCCTGTAGTCTACACAGAAACGAAGGGTGCCGTCCTTCTTTCTGACAAGCACTACAGGTGCTGCCCAAGGACTATAACTCTCCCGAATAATACCATTTTCAAGCATGTTATTTAAAAGTCCCCTTACTTCTTGATACAATTTTGGTGGAATCCTATTATAACGATCTCTAATTGGGGCTGCATCAACTGTTGGTATTACATGTAAAACCCTATCCGTATACCCATAATCCTCATCATGTTCTGAGAAGACCTTCTGATGCTTAGATAACAAATCAGAAATCATTTCTTGTTGTTTGGTGCTAAATTGCAGTGGATCTAAAGAGACAGCCACAGGCCAGGGAATCTGCTCTTGTCTTGCATCCTGCACTCTATTTTGTCTCACCCCCACTTCCACAGTCTCATTATCCAATGATCTTAGTTCTACATTTCCCTGCAACTTTGGACACAACTCAACATCAGAAATCTGGCCTAACCGGCAACGCTGAAAAAGTGTCACCGGGACTGGGGAGAGATTTAAAATTCTGACTTTAACTCTACCATTTGAAACAGTGCTCAATGATCGGGCTACCAGTAACTGTCCTGGCAATACCTCATCTTGACATGGTTCTACCAAACCCACATAATCCTTTCTATCAGGCCTAACACGTGCACATGCCTCGATCACCACCTCTGACTGTGCTGGTATTATTTTTATTTTTCCTTGCGGCCAGTAAATTGTGCTTATCTTTCCTGACTCATCAACAAAGTTTAACAAGTCTTCACACACAGAAAACATTTGGTTCCATACCTTAACTTGCACTTCACTTTCTACCCCAAAGCAACTATCTCCAGACTGTGTCATCAAAAATTTCCTACACTCTTTAATTACATTCATTCCAATTAACCCTGGATATGATGACCCATTTGAGTCTTTGACAATAAGCACTCCCCTTTTTGGTATTACTTTGCCACAAATAATTAAATCCACCTCAATATACCCAATGTAAGGAATCACTAACCCATTCGCAGCTACCAAATTAAACCTTTGAATAGGTGGATACATTGTTGGCCCCCCAGTCTCAAAATGTTTCTTAAAATAGCTTTCTGTCAATGTAGTTACTTGTGAGCCTGTATCAATCAAACAAGATGTTTTGACCCCATGTATCACTACGTCAACAACTGGGCATTGTCCTATTAAATGATCTTTCTTTTCTGATTGGCCACTCCCTAACATACCCACTGTTTGGGCCTGCACAGTGGGTTTTACAAGTTTAAAGGCCCTTGTACGCTTTCCACCATCCTACAGCGTCTTTCAATATGCCCAACTTGTTTGCAACGGCGACAGATAGGTCTTCCCTGATGGTCAAATTGATCTGAACTTTTTCGCCCACCCCTGAACTCATATCTAGGTCTGGCAGTATCGCTGTTAGGCAGTAAATTCTGTACTCCCTCACGAACTTCATTAATCATTCCAGCCACCATTTCTTTTATTTCTCCTTTTAACTGCAAGAAAACCTCCTGTTTGATTTCCTCAACTAGTTTTGCTTTATCTGGGGCTGGTTTTAACTGTACTGTTGCAGCTACAGCCTGCCTCACCTCCCCAAACTCATCCGCTCGTAAAATTGCTTCCTGTTTGACCTCTGCAAAAGAACGGTCTGGTGCTGCTCTAACCATACCCCGAAGTTCCCTACGCAATCCTGCATCCAAAAGTCCTAACATAAATTGATCCCGTAAGATGTTACCCCTAATGGTCTCATCCCCCCTGTTTTCCAACCGATTACTCAATTCCTGAAGTGCCAGAGCATACTGTCTAACATTCTCATCTGTCCTTTGTTTACGGGTAAAGAACTGGGAACGAAGGGTTGCAAGGGGAACTATGTCTCCATAAATACCTTTCAAAACTGTCAATATCTGTTCGGCTGTCGCACGTTCTGTTATAGGCAAGGCCAACACTTCTCTCTTTGCTTCTCCATCCAAATTACTTATCAAAGCTGACACTTTCTGTGCCTCAGAAAAAGGATATATTTTAAACATTGATGTCTGCGTATCATACCAATCCTGAAAATTATTTGCCTGAGTCATTTGTTCTCCATTAAATTTTTGACACCATGGTGTTCCCATCATAAAAGGAAACATAACCATGTTTGCATTTGTTCCCTGATTCTGAGCCATATTAGGTGAACTATCTTCTCCCTGCTGCTGCTCACTAGATGTAGAAGGTAACTGCCCAGATTGTGTAGTTGACATCTTACCTGCTATTGCCCAATGTCCAGACTGCCAAACTACGCCAAGTTGTAACACTCCAAAAGAAGTGAAATGAAACGTCCCACAGGTTCCTAACTGGACAAAATTATTTATTTGGGCATTAATAGCAGGGGTGACTCAAGCACACAACCTTAAGGAATACAAATGTAACACTTTTATTCTTATACTCTAATACAAATATTAAAACCTCAAAGGGCAAAGCAGCAGGTTAGAATGGTTGTTAAATACATACTTCAATTAACAGTGTGGTTGATGAATCACAAGTCACCGAAGGCAAATATATATCAACGAACAAAGATATTCAGCAGAGGGCTTCAACACCTTAACATTAGTTCATGTGTCCACAAAATCTACCAAATTTCATTACACAGCAAACACCACAAGTACAAAAGTGTATCAGTTGAATCACACCCACGTCAATACACACCAAAAAGGATCACTCAATATGTATATAAAAACCACTCTGGCTAACTATTCAGCCGTCGTCAATATAAAACAATGAAAAGTTGCGCATGAATGATAAAAACCTGCCCTAATACCCCCTGCACGCACACACACAGACACAAACAAAAATACACGCGCCGGGGGACCAACAACAATTAATCACATTAAACCAGGACTCCCCGGCGCATAAAGTTCTTCATATACACACAAATCAAAATACATACAAGCAAATACTGGACTGCTGGCCTTCTTACCCGCTACCGGACATGGGGTATAGCGTTCGGCGAAACAATAGCGGTGGCCGCCGTACTCAAGTTAGGAAAACCCGACTACAAAACTATCCCTCCCGATCGCTTAACACACGTCACGGGAAAACATCCAGCCCACGTCCCGGCACGGTAGCCTCGGCAAGAAGTTCAGCAGCCCTCACATCGAAGTCCCTCAACAACAACAAAGCTCATAACTTTATTGATTCCATAGAGCTCCAGCACAGGTGTTCATCATTTCCTCCTAAAGGAGACACAGCGAGGACACTACGGGCGCAACCCCGGTCGCCCCTCCCCTTGTCTAAAATGAAGGGCTTACATAATGGTGGGAGCAAGTTTTTCTTCACATGTGCACAGATCGTACGCGTTCATATTTATATGTATATCGAACAAATTAATGCACAATTTGTAATTTCATTTCTTGTTTATTGTATTTCAGTTTTACAAGTAAAAAGAAACGAGCACAGAAGTAAACATTCTGGAAAGAATCAACTGCTTCATGCGTATTTGTTAACTAGCTGTCTAGCTTCTTCAGAGCAACGTAGTTGCGAGGACAGTATAGTAAAAAAGCATCGAAGCAACAAGCAAGATTGCAAGAGCTGTATTCACAACCACACGCTGCACTAACCAGTGATCAAAATTTGAAGAATTCAGTTTGCCTGAAAGCAAGATGGATCCAGTCAAGGATGCTGAAACTTCCCAACAAGGGTTTGAGACGCGATCGCACGTATCCGGCTCCAGATATTCTTCACGCTCGAGTAGATCATCCGCCAGTTCAGCAGTTATTCGTGCTAGAGCAAAAGCCGAAGCGGCACGTGCAGAGGTGTCTTATGCTGAAGAAGAGGCAAAAATGATGAAAGAGAAAGCAGAATTAGAAGCCGAAGCAGCGAGACGCAAAGCAGAATTAGAAGCTAATTTGCATGTGTTGCAAAAACAAAGGGCAGCAGTTGCAGCTTCGGCTGAAGCAGCAGTTTATGAAGCCGCAGTACAAACGGAGGAACTGCTTAAAGACTTACCAGAATTAGCTATTCAAGATGCAGCGCAAAGAACCAGTGAGTATGTAGAGACTCATTCTCTGATTCAAGATAACCAGGAAGAGGTACACATGCAAGCTAAGTCTCAAGCATCACAGCAGCTTCCAGATTCTACATGGCCACAGTCCACTCTGGGAGTTTCTAGGTTTGTTCCTCTCCATCAAAGTAACACAGTTCAAGTCTCAACACCAAAGATGAGCGTGAGAGACAGCGGAGGTTATAGTGCTCCACAGCATCCCACGCACTATGCAAACTATCCTGAATCCTCTCTCAGAGACTATCCGATGAGACCTTTAGAGACTACTGACTTAACAAAACATCTGATACGAAGGGAGTTAGTGAGTAACGGATTACTGACGTTTGACGACTGCCCAGAAAATTATTGGGCGTGGAAGACCTCATTCCGAAGTGTGATAATGGACTTCAATCTAACAGCTAGGGAGGAGATGGACCTGCTTGTAAAATGGCTCGGGCCAGAATCTTCACAACAGGCCAAGAGAATCAGGTCAGTGCATGTTCATAATCCAGCACTAGGTGTTCAGATGACATGGCAGAGGTTGGAAGAATGCTATGGTAGCTCTGAGGTCATTGAGGATGCTCTGTTGAGGAAGTTAGAGAACTTTCCTAAAATCTCTAACAAAGACAAGGTGAAGTTGAGAGAGCTAGGAGACCTTTTGTTGGAGATGGATGCAGCAAAGTCAGGAGGCCACTTGCCAGGATTGGCCTATTTAGATACTGCTCGTGGAGTTAAATCAATCATTGAAAAGCTGCCATACAATTTGCAAGATAAGTGGATTGCTCAAGGCTCCAAATACAAGGAAGATTATCATGTTTCCTTTCCGCCATTCAGTTTCTTCACCAGATTCATTGTCAGTCAAGCCAAGATCAAGAATGATCCAAGTTTCACATTCTCAATAAGCAATACCCAATCTTCTGCAAAGTCAGAACTGTGTGCAGCAAAGTACAGCAACCGATCATCTGTATCGGTCAGAAAGACAGACGTGTCAACTGCACGTACAGTCTTTCAAGGAAAAAGCCCTGAAAAGGAACCGATCGAACCAGATAGTCAGTGTCCTCATCCGTTGACAAAGTGTCGTGAGTTCAGAAGTAGACACATCGATGATCGCAAAAGATACCTGAAAGAAAAGGACATTTGTTTTAGATGTTGTTCATCTACTCAGCATTTTGCCAATGACTGTAAAGTCAACATAAAGTGCAAAGAATGCAACAGTGAGAAACACACCACAGCACTGCATCCGGGTCCAGCTCCCTGGGTTACAGAACTGCCTGCAGGAGTGAGTCAGCAGGGCGGGGAGAAGAAAGATACTACGTTGACAGCTATTATATCCAAGTGCACAGAAATCTGTGGAAGCATGTTGAAGCCTAGGTCATGTTCTAAAATCTGCTTGGTGTCAGTATATCCGTGTGGCAAACCAGCAAGTGCTGTGAAGATGTACGCAGTATTAGATGATCAAAGCAATCGATCATTAGCCAAGTCGAAGTTCTTTGATGCCTTTGGCATCACGGGAGAGTCATTCTCATATACCTTAAAAACATGCTCAGGCACTATGGAGAAAACAGGACGCAGAGCATCTGGCTTCACAGTTCAGTCCATCGATGGGAAAACTCAGGTAGAACTTCCTACACTCATTGAATGTGATATGATGCCTGATGACAGATCTGAAATTCCAACACCTGATGTCACACAATACTACCCTCATCTGAAATCTGTAGCAGACAATATTCCAGAACACAATCCTGATGCATCAATACTTCTGCTGTTGGGTAGAGATATCTTGAGTGTTCATAAGGTACGTGAACAAATCAATGGGCCTCTTAACACGCCCTACGCCCAGAGACTGGATTTAGGTTGGGTTATAGTCGGAGAGGTGTGCTTAGGGGGAGTTCATAAGCCTATGGATGTAAGCACTTTCAAAACGAACGTGCTAATAAATGGACGACCATCTCTGTTCAGCCCTTGCACCAACTACATGAAGATAAAAGACACTCACAGCGCTCCTAAGCAAGAACATTGTATAGCTTCACTGTGTTACTTGGGCGTTCCTACGGAGGAAACAGAGAGTGTGTTCGCTAAAACTCCGAATGATGACAAACCTGCGCCGTCTATCAAAGATTGTGAGTTTCTTCAAATAATGGAAGAAGGTATGTATGTTGACGAAACGAACCACTGGGTGGCACCACTGCCATTTCGCTCAACCCGACGTCGACTACCAAATAACAGAGAGCTGGCACAAAAACGTCTCCTTTCTTTACAACGCTCCTTTCAGAAAAGTCCTGAAATGAAGAATCACTTTATTCAATTCATGCAAAAGATCTTTGATAATGATCAAGCAGAACCAGTACCTCCATTAAACCAAGATGAGGAGTGTTGGTATCTGCCGACCTTTGGCGTTTACCACCCACAAAAACCAAGGCAAATCAGAGTGGTTTTTGATTCAAGTGCGCCTTATCAAGGCATCTCTTTGAACGGTGTGCTGCTTAGCGGTCCTGATCTGAATAACACACTTTTGGGTGTGTTACTACATTTTCGCAAAGAACAGGTTGCGATTAGTGCTGATATACAGCAAATGTTTTATTCTTTTATAGTAAGAGAGGACCACCGAAACTACTTAAAATTTCTCTGGTACAAAGACAATGACACCAGCAAGGACGTTATGGAGTTCAGAATGAAAGTACACGTTTTCGGAAACAGTCCGTCTCCAGCAATAGCTATCTACGGCTTGAAACGAACAGCAGATCAAGGAGAGAAGGAGTATGGAGAAGACGCAAAACAGTTTGTCATGAGAAACTTTTATGTTGACGATGGACTCACCTCAGTGCCTTCTGAAGCTGAAGCAGTCAGTCTCTTGCAGAGGACTAGAGAAATGCTAGCGGAATCAAACCTCAAACTACATAAACTAGCATCAAACAGAAGTTCAGTTATGGAGGCATTTCCCGCAAAGGACAGAGCTAACAATCTAAAGGATCTAGTTCTAGGTGTTGACCCTTTACCCCTTCAGAGGAGTTTAGGAGTAAGCTGGAATCTACAGTCTGACAGTTTCACTTTCCAAGTGTCAAAAGAAGTGAGACCATTCACACGAAGAGGAATCTTAGCTACGGTGAACAGTCTGTATGATCCGCTAGGATTTGCAGCCCCCATAACCATACAAGGAAAAGCACTAATGCGAGAGATTTCTGTAGACCAATGTGATTGGGACGCCCCACTTTCAGCACACAGAGAAACTCAGTGGAGAGTATGGACTGATGATTTAGTTCATCTTGAAACACTTAGTGTTCCCCGACCTTATGTACCAGTGTCACTGACTTCTACTGTTCAGAAAGAGGAATGTGTGTTCTCTGATGCTTCTACTGTAGCAATAGCTGCTGTAGCATACCTCAGAGTTGTAGAGGATAATGGCCATTGTCATGTAGGCTTTATTATGGGCAAATCAAAGCTGGCTCCAAAACCAGCCCATACAGTACCGCGTTTGGAGTTATGCGCAGCTGTTTTAGCAGTCGAGCTTGCAGAATTGATACCCAGCGAAATTGACATTGATCTGCATTCAGTGAAATACTACACTGATAGCAAAATTGTACTGGGATACATTAACAATGCTTCTCGCAGGTTTTATGTTTATGTGTCCAACAGAGTTGTACGGATTCGAAAATCATCTACCCCGGAACAGTGGCATTACATTGCTACCAGTCAGAACCCAGCAGACAACGCTACCAGACCAGTGCCAGCTGCTGAACTACAGAACACAAACTGGTTCACAGGTCCAGCGTTTCTGCACCAAACTTGTGTAAGGGAAACAACGGAACATGAAGATTTCAGTTTAATTGACCCAGAATCTGACAGTGAAATTCGGCCTGAAATAACAACCTTCACGACGAAGATCAATAAACGTCAGCTGGGATCTCACAGATTCAGTAGATTTTCCAATTGGAAATCCCTTGTGAGAGGGATAGCTGTTCTAACTCACATTGCGAAAGCGTATACCAGCAGCACGCAAAAAAGTTCATGTACAGGATGGCATCGCTGCAAAATGGCACACTGTACAGTGAATTTTGCACAAGCAGAAACAACTATAATCAAATGTGTCCAACAAGAGATCTTCCAAGCAGAGTTAAAGTCTTTGTACAATGGCGAAAAGATCTCTAGCCAAAGTTCTATAAGGAGTCTGAATCCCATCCTTGATGAGCAAGGGCTAATTAGAGTGGGAGGACGCTTGTCAAACGCAGAGATGACAAACGATGAGAAACATCCTCTGATCATCCCAGCTAATCATCACATAAGCACTCTCTTGATCAAACACTACCATGAGGAAGTAGTCCACCAAGGACGTCACTTAACAGAAGGTGCATTGCGCACAGCTGGCTTATGGATCATCAGAGCTAAGAAACTTGTCTCAAATTTCATCAAAGACTGTATCATCTGTAAAAAACTCAGAGGACAGCTGCAAGAACAGAAAATGTCAGATCTCCCTACAGACAGACTAGTTGTAGCCCCACCGTTCACTTATGTAGGACTTGATGTTTTCGGCCCCTGGAATGTTCTGACACGCCGCACTCGAGGAGGCAGCGCAGAAAGTAAGAGGTGGGCAGTCATGTTCACTTGTTTATGTACCAGAGCAGTACACTTAGAGGTACTTGAATCTATGTCCTCTTCAAGTTTCATAAATGCCTTAAGAAGGTTCCTTTGTCTGCGTGGGCCTGTCAAGCAATTCAGATCTGATAGAGGCACAAACTTTATAGGGGCTTGCAAGGAACTCAATATTAACACTGAGGATCCTGAGATACAGAATTACCTACTGGACCATGCATGTACCTGGACATTCAATGCGCCCCATTCATCTCACATGGGAGGAGTGTGGGAGAGAATGATAGGTATAGCCCGACGAATTCTCGACGCAATGCTGTTAGCAAACACTCGGCTGACAAATGAGATTCTCACTACACTGATGGCAGAAATAGCAGCTATAATGAATGCACGACCCTTGGTTCCTATTTCTACCGACTGCGAAAAAACTGAGATTCTTACTCGACATCTGCACCTCCTGGAGAGTTCAACATTAAGGAAATGTACAAGAGTCAATGGAAACAAGTCCAGAATTTTGCAGATGCCTTCTGGAAACGTTGGAAACAAGAATACTTGTCTACCCTTCAGATTCGGAGAAAATGGACAGACGAGAAACCAAATGTTCAAGTGGGAGATGTTGTGTTGTTGAAAGACTCCCAAGTAAAACGCAATGAATGGCCAATGGGATTGTAACAAAGTTATTCCAAGTGCCGATGGAAAAGTTCGTAAACTTGAAGTGAAAACAATAAAACAAGGGACTGCTAAAGTATATCTTAGACCTATTTCAAGTGTAGTCGTTCTTCTGTCCTGTGACAAATAACTTGGCAACCCTGTAAACGTAATCAAAATGTAAATGTTGTTATGAAAGTAATGATGGTATAACAATTTATACCAGGCGGGGAGTGTTCTGCCCATAGCATGGTCATGGTGTATGGCTGACACCTACAGGCCATTTGTAGCATTGCGGTTATATAATTTTTCCATATATACGCAGTGTTTAATTTAGTTCGGCAACACGCAACGTGCAGCAACGGTTTCTGTTCAGCCCACAAACGGTCATTGCCTTGGAGAAACATATGCTTGTAAGTTATTGACTATTTTTAGTCAGTTTGTAAGAGAGTTATGTGCTAAGACAATGTATGTATATAATTGTATATAATGGTGGGAGCAAGTTTTTCTTCACATGTGCACAGATCGTACGCGTTCATATTTATATGTATATCGAACAAATTAATGCACAATTTGTAATTTCATTTCTTGTTTATTGTATTTCAGTTTTACAAGTAAAAAGAAACGAGCACAGAAGTAAACATTCTGGAAAGAATCAACTGCTTCATGCATATTTGTTAACTAGCTGTCTAGCTTCTTCAGAGCAACGTAGTTGCGAGGACAGTATAATAGGAACATGACGTAATTTTGATCTAGAATCAAAGTACTACATGTCTGCCATCTAGGGAATACAAATGGGATATTACACTGTATTAGGATCTACAGTCTATTTTATTAGGTATGATGTCTTGTCGTAATTTGGCGCTTAAAGGGTTAAGACAAGTTAAGTTAGAACAAGTTCAATAAAACATTTGTATTACATTTCTGCGGACAGAGGATAATAGCCAAACCAAAAAGAAACAAAGAAAACACAATGTAACATTCATAAAACCGTACGCAATGGAATGCGCACATGTGAAACTATAGTGCCATCTAGTGGTCGTTGATTTTCTTCGGCTCATTTTAATCGCTACATGCATCTCGGAAAAAGACAAGTATTTGGAGAGTTTAGAGAGAAATTGCACCTTGTTTGTTTTCTTAAAGTCAAGAAAAACAAGTCGGAGAGGGAGGGAACTGCTCTTTGGGAGACGGTGAATACACTTCTCCCTCCCCAGGAGGAGGGCCGGTGGAGTGTTGGACGGGCCAGCCCCAGTTCTCACTCAACCTCCCCTCTTGCCAGTGAGGAGCAGTGGGAGGTTCGAGAGTGCTTTCAAGCAAACTACTCACGCACCCTGATATGATATGTTTTTACTAGCGAACAACTACAATGAATACCGTAACATTCATTAAAGGTGCTTACTTTATGATGTTGTGTCCTCAAAATGCCTCGAAGGCTCGAATGCAGCCTAGACAGGGATTCCAGTTCGCAGCCGCGAGAATATGCGTCTGAAGTGCAGACACCAACACAGGAGAGGTGCTTCTGACTTTTACACTGTTGCTGCGGGTTATTATTCAAGTTAATCTATCCATTGACGTGACTGGTTATTTAATTTTGTGACATAGCAAAAAAAAAGGGCTGTTTCAACCCACATTTCTGGGATAGCCTTCAGGAAACCACAGTTTTAAGGAGAACATACTAAGCAATGGTGTTGAATAATGGATTGGCACATGGTTTGTCTAAAAGCATATTAAGAACACCACATAGACAAAAAAAAACAACAAATCGATTTTCACTACAGGGGTGACTTTAATATTAATCAAACTGCACCAACAAGGGAATCACTCTTGACTGAATAGCTTTTGTAACTTTAATAAAGATTAATCTTTAATTTAGAGTCAAATATGCAATGTTTTTGTTTTGTTTTGTTTTACATTTGATTACTTTATTAAATTTCTGTACCTATAAACTAATGATAGACATACCAAAAAAAAAAAAAAAAAAAAAACGTCTCAGGTTACATATGTAACCATGGGATAGGGAACGAGACACTGTGTCTTCTAGGGTGCACTGGGGAACGACATCAGCATGACTCCTGTCTAAAGAATATATCAAAAACAAAAACCGGAGACAGCCTATGACATCACTACCGGTGCGACCACAGTATAAAATGGTGCAAGTAGAACACAACATTCGCTTCTTCGTCTGAAGTTTATGTCCGAAGCATGGCGATGAGACTAGAGGACACAGTGTCTCTTTCCCTATCTCAGGAAAACATGGTTACATACGTAATCTGAGACGCTCCCTCTTGAGGGAACTTCAAACTGCGACCGCTAGGGGAACGGTTATACCCACACTGCACTAAGTACAAACTACCTTAAAGGGTTATGACACCCCCCTGTTTCAGCACTGGCTACTCTCACCACAGTTTTGAAAAATGCTGCAGAAGTGGGCGTGGCGTGCTCACAGCGCTCCGTGTAGGAGAGGGGAGATCGGGGAGAGAGACCACACAGACAACTTTGGGTTCAGACAGTTTCATTTCGCTCCCCACGAGTTTAAAGCACAAATAAATGTACATTCTTTTGCACTATGCATCGAAAACCTATATATGAACACACTGTTGAACCACTAATAACTGTTAAGGCTCATTTTGGCGAGTTTATATAAGCCTTTTGATGGGTTGCGTCAAAGAAAAACCGCTTACACTTACTTTGTGAATGAATCGCGTGTACCGGACTCTTTCACTCTTTCATTCATGAACGTTCCTCTCAGTTAATGTAAGCGACCTCAGAGACATAGAGAAACAAACGGCTCTGGGAGTAGACTGATAGAATGAGACTGAAGCGTCTGCCACAGCAAATCAGCAAGCGCTGTCGTGAATAATTATGCGAATCGACTTCTCATAGGATAAGAACATGCAGCGCCATGAATATTTATGAGACACCGACGCGTCATCGATGTACTATAGTCCATCGCCGCGTCACAAAAGCTGACGTCAGGACAATGTAGATTTTAAACCCGGAAGATGAAAATAGTGCAAAAAAGCTCAAAATTAACCAGTTATCTCTAACAATTAATATTAGCAGATGCCAACATTGCTTTCTATGATGTGCAACACAAACACTTCTGCTAAAATCTCAGAAAAAGTTGCCTGGGGTATCATAACCCTTTAAAGGTGCCATAGAATGCATTGAGAGAATATTTTAAATTGTTCTCTGTTATCTACATAGAAGGTATATGGCATAGGAAAGGGCAACAAATCTCCAGAAATGGTTTTACAGACCCATTTACAACCTAGGATTTGCCCCTAGAATGAAATGCTCTGTTGTTTGGAAGCTTCATGAATATTAATGAGCTCCGGTCTGATTGGCTGTTTCACAGAGCTCAATAGCTCGCACATGGATAAAAATATATTTTTAACTAAGAGCTCTAGCCCCTTTTAATATGCGATTTGTTGAATCTGCCGTTTTGAATCGCAGATATTTTAGTGTGATTACTGTGATCGCATGTGCTCTGTGTAAAGTTACAATGCAGAGGGAGTGCTACCTACCACACAAGTTGAGCTGCTCCTCAGTGATTCTCAAGATCTGTAAATCATTCGCCATCATCAACGCAGTTATTTCTCCATCACTTACACTATTATCAGCGCAGTCATCTCTCTGTTTATGTGGTAAGTGAAATCCTATGTATTGCAATGTAACAGGCTAGCGCTAGCATTAAGCTAACCGTGTCCCTTGCTTGCCTTGTTTAACTGATGTGCTGACGTTAGTGATGATTGGGCAATGCAAATGTTGGAGGCGTAACTATTAACGATCCCGGGGATGTTGCGTAACAGTCTGTTATGTTGGAATTGACCTATTTTTCGGTGGTCTTTTGCAAATACTAGATTTATATGAGAAGGAGGAAACGATGGTGTTTGAGACTCATGGTATATCATGTCCATGTACTGAACTGTTATTATTTAACTATGCCAAGGTAAATTCAGTTTTCCATTATATGGCACCTTTAACCCTTTGAGCGGTACGGTCCCACATATGGGATTCTAATTTCTGTGCCCCTGGGAGTACGGTCCCACATATGGGATTTAGAATGTTCAGTGACGTCACGCAACTGTAAAATTCAAACTGCACTTTGGCGCGCTGGCTGGCGCTGAGCCAGAGACGGACGAGCTCTGCGCTTGTCATATAACCACAACTATGCAGTGTTTTTAACCACATAACGCTTATTTTAGGTTTCAGACATTTAAATACACATAAGTACTAGTAAAAGGAGACATTTAGAGTTTGTAAAATACACGCATAGGTCTATGGAAGCAGCAAATAACAATCTATTCAAATAATTTACCAATGTGTTTTATTCATATCACATACACATAGGCTAAGTATCTAAAAAGTTCACTATATTCCTCTTCTAGTTCACCAGCCACTTACATGTATTTTGGGAGAAACGGATGAATGTACCTGCTGTAAATCCGGCTGACAGGACTCTCTGAACTGCAGCGCGAACAAACATGCCCATTTCACGTTACAGATTACGATCCAGATCATTTATATAGGGTTTTAAACGACGAAACATACTAATTCACACATATTTGTGAATCGGAATATTAGATGGTTCATGGCATGGTAAGCAAGTGTGTGAGTATTCTGGATAAAAAAGGAAAAAGGAAATAAAAGCGATCTATCTGTCATACAGTGTTATTGTGTCTGTGTTGTGTCACGTGACAAGCTTGATGCGTCGCCATGGAAACAATAAGGACGAACGTTCTAAAATAACGGTCGCTTAAAAAAAACTCACTCTCGGGGGTCCGCTAGAATATTTTAAACTCACCACTGAAAGGGTTAAATAAGGAAATTGCCCCTGGGACATTAGCGATGGCTTTCGGTAACATTATCCCTCTCAGCCAAAGGCCTGAGTTGTTACCCACTTACCTGCATCGGGTCAGAAGGCTGGACCTGGGGTAGAGCTCAAGGACTCCTTCAGGGGATACGGCTAAGTACGTAGGATAACTTAGACTTTATGTAGGAGCTACGTAAAAGGAAACTGGGGCTTTAGACCAACTCAAGAATGGGAACTAGAAGTATTTAGAAACTGTTCTATTAAGGGGCCATCCTAGGAGTGTCTTGACAGGTAGCAGATGGTCAAGAGGTATCGGTGATGATAGCTAAGTGGAGTTGCGCTCAAGGAGATCAGGGTTTTAAACCAACTCAGGAATGGGAACAAAGTCTAGCGTAATCCATACCATACAGGATTTTAGAAAGTGCTCAAAGACTTAGTGCACACTTACCACTCTTGTGTATTTTAGAAAGTGCCCAAAGACTAGCATGCACACTTACTATAAAATCCATACCATGGATTTGAGAAAGAGTGCCAGAGCGGTCACACTCGACAGGGCTCCAGGTGATGGGCAATACTAGGGGTCAGCCCTCATTGTGAAAGGCAGCAATGCTACACCCAATCAGGACAGACAGCTCGCAAGCTACTAGTCTACTGATGGTATTGCCATGGAGCTATACTCGAGCGTCTTTTAAATAGTGGATATCAGAAAGGGACAGGCTCCTAAACCTAAAAGACAGAGAGGAACACCTGACCCACCAGGGGGTGGTGCTCTATAAAGGACCCTTTCTGCAGAGATGGAAGCACTCATAAGGCTGCACAGAAACAGCAGTCTCCCCGGCTCTCGGGCTGAAGGGGGTGCTACCGAGGAGATCAGTCAAACTCCCTCTAAGTGGATCTATGCTTCTGTATTAACAGAAGCAAAGGCTCCACCATGGCCATCCCACAGAATCTGCAAAAGCAAGAAGCCTGAGAAATGTTACTCCTCAGAGTCAAAACTCAAGAGGGTTTTGCAAACCCTTCACAATGAAGCCTACTATGCAGAGGGGTGATTACTAGTCCACTTAGAGAAGACTGGAAGCTAGGAAAGTAAATCTTCCTGTATGGGTTTAAGGAGGTCCCCTTTTGGCAGATAGTTAAGTCCACAACCGCAACGTGCAGCAGATATTCAGCTCCCGCAGGAGCTAAACACGCTCTGCCCACGCGCCAGATTTCCCCAGGAATCAAGCAAGAACAGAGCCTCCGCCACCGCTCTTTACCACACACGTCACACGCATGTCGTTATTCCAAAGCATCTGGTGAGAGAACATGCACTCAGAGAAAAAGTCAGTGAAGACAAAGAAGAGAATGTTGTGTTCTACTGGCGCCCTTTTATACTGTGGTTGTACCAGTAGTGACGCGCCGACGACAACGAGTCGCACCGTAGTGATGTCACAGGCTGTCGCCGACCAATTCCATTGTAGTTTTTGATGTATTCTTCAGACGTGAGTCATGCTGATGGCGTTCCCCTTACGGTCCCTAGAAGATGCAGTTTGAAGTTCCCTTGAAAGGGAACAAGAAAAGAATTTTTTTTTTTTTATCTTTACTCTATTGTATGAGATTGTGATGTTGCTTGTAGTTAGATTATTTGTTAGATTTAGATTATTTTCCTAAACATAGAACATATTGAACTGTATCAAAACCATGACTCTAAAACTGAACTGTTAGTAAGTTTAACCGTTGCACCCCTAGCTGTAATGTTTTTTTTTTTTTTTTTTTTGCTGTTTTATGCCTTAATTTCAATACGACAGTGAGTAGGCTGTTAGCAAAGTGTGAGAGAGAGGGGGGGATGGGATCATGAATGGTCATTGAGCCGGGACTCGAACTTAGGACACCTAAAGCACAGTTTACTAATGGATTTGTATAATTATTCACTAGATGCTGTTAGACCAATAAGACTGAAGAATTTCAACTTTGTTGAGCACACCCTGAATGTAGTCCAATCTCAGCAAAATTTGGTTTGTTTCCATTTCTCATTAAGGAGAGTTGGCTGGAAGGATGACAGAAGATTTCAAAATTCCAAAAATAAGTGCCACTCTAATGTACAGGGTAAAAATTAACGGTCCTAGTACTGAGACTTGTGGTACTTCATATCGAACTTGGGATCAATATGACACCTCTTCATTTACTGATATGTCAAACTTGCCACACATAATCAGACTGTTCAGATCGGATACACTAGCAAACAGTGGGTTTGTGTAAATATATTGTTAATAAAACAACTTTCTCCAATATCCTGCCTGTAGTGTTTGTTCTATTGTATTTCCATTGTCTGGTATTGACTTCTCATTTTAAACTGCAAATATATTGCATACAATTAATGCACGCTTGTATGTGTTCTGTTGATAGCTTATAGACTTTCTACTGTTATCAAATGTTTTTCACTTTAATTGGATAGTCCTAAAATATATCTACAAATGCTTAGTTGAGAATGCCTACTAATAGTCTGCTGAATGTAAACTTTAGATTAGTTGACACACAACAGATGCACAACTAATGTTTAGTTAACTATCAACAGATAAACTAGTGATTTTGATAAAAATTAGATGGTTAAGTAATTATTAATTTGAGGCTCTTTAGTAAGGATGATATAATATGCTGTTGATCATTTGTTGACATGACTAGACTATCAACTGACAGATTCATTTTAATTAGTTGGTAGACAATTTAGAAGATGGTAACACAATCTACAGAAAGTTAGCTGACTATTAGTTAATAACATGTTGCAAAAGACATACTGACAGTCAACATGCACTTTTTGTAAAATCTATAAATTAGAAACTAACATGCACTTTATAATCTACAGGCAGTTAGTTGAATGTATGTTGCTTGTTTGTTGAAACAATGTTGTTGAATGTCAACTGATGCACTGTTGACATGCTACTAAATGAATACTGATAACTAGTAGAGTGTCAACAGATGGACCATCGAAATAAAGTGTTACCAAATAGATTGACTAACAAATTCCAAATATAAGAAACTTGACTTCATTGTACAGTTTGCATTTAACATAAGACATCTATGAGGAGTAATACATTACATGAATATAAGATGCATAAAATTGTGTACATTAAAAATTATGAACACAATAAATTGCAATATCCTTTACTCTACAAAATATGGAAAGCTGAAGCTTAAGAGTAAACGCCATTACATTAAATTTCCATATCCTGTTAAATGTAAAAAGTCAATATTGTTTTTTATTAGGAAGTATATAATGCAGGTCCAGAACATGGCTGTCAAGAAGATGGTCACTGAGAGTCCATTGTGCTTAGTGCTGACCCAGCCTACACTGCAGAGCCTGCAACAGCCTGTGGAGAGCAAAACTAATGGGTCAGACAGCCCTGAAAGTAGTGCTGCTACAATGTAGCATTTACTGCTGTGACACATGGAAATCCACTAGTACAAGTTCAAGTATAAACTAGAAAAAAAAATATGTCCTAGTAACTTAAAAATGGCCTTTAATGCATCAGTTGCCAAAATCACATAGTCTGTGCTTTGACAGCATTCACTATATGTGTGTGTTTATTGCATCATCTATGTTGCATTATTATTTCCCCATAATTTGTTTCTTTGTGTTTTTTTCTGGTTTTAGCAAAATTATGTGACATTTTGGGGCAAATATGCAAAATAGTAAACCAAAACTTGAAGCTAAAATTGCAAATATCTGCACAGCTACAGTGAATTTTCCAGGAGAACTGACATAAGCTGGTATAAATGTGAGCCAGACAGCACAGAATATGAGCATACTGAATGTGATGAACTTGGCTTCATTGAAATTATCAGGCAGTTTACGAGCAAAGAAAGCTAAAACAAAACACAAGAATGATAGCAGGCCAGTATATCCCAGAACAGTCCAGAATCCAAGAACTGAACCTAAGTTACATTCTAGAATGATCTTTTCTCTATAATAGCTAAAATTCATATATGGGAAAGGAGGGGATGTTGTTAACCAAAGCACACATATAATCACCTGTATTAATGTTAAGGAAACAACACTGAGTCTCTGTCGAAGTGGCCCAAACCATTTCATGACATTACTGCCTGGAAGTGTAGCCCTGAAAGCCATTAACACAACTACTGTTTTCCCAAGAACACAGGAGATACAGAGGACAAAAGTGATCCCAAATGCTGTGTGACGCAACATACAGGACCACTCGGTGGGCCGACCAATGAAAGTAAGTGAACAGACAAAACAAAGTGAGAGTGAGAAGAGCAACAAAAAGCTTAGCTCCGAGTTGTTGGCTCTGACAATAGGTGTTTCTTTATGAAGATAAAAGAGAAAAGATACAATTGCTGTTAATAACACCCCAATCAAGGAGAAAATACAAATCACCATCCCCATGATTTCTGTATAGGAAAGGAATTCAACTACTTTTAATACACATCTGTCTCTGCTTTCATTTGACCAGTACTCCAAATCACAAGGAAAGCAGTCACTAGAATCTGTGAAGGAATTTCAAGAACAGATTACTTGAACAATTTTTACACTTCACTTTATCACACTTTCTTGAGAGTTATCAGCACTATTTTACCTGTGCTATTACTGATTTCTCCCTCTGCACATGGAATACAATCATAACAGCAGACAGGTCGCTTTTTTTGCACAGCCTTCCTAGTGCCAGGGGGGCAGCTCTCACTGCACACGGAAACAGGCAACTACGAGAAAATAAGTTTTCAAATAAGACCAAATTATGATTTGATTTTTAAAATAATTCCCTTGTCCTCATGGAATTAATTTTCCAGCTTTTGCACCACTCTGATTTTATCACTTTGATGAATATAAAAATAAATGAATGGCTATCCTTCTCATCTCATCTCGATGGCTATCCTTCTCATAATTCAAACACCGATTTGACATGCCTTCAATGTTGTTAGTTTATATGGTATGGATGTACCTCTCCACTGTTTCCTGCCCATAGCATGTGTTCTTGATTGACTTGAAGACGTTGCTCTGTAGACAGTGAGCTGTCATAGAAGCCCACATGTTTAAACTGCATACTTCCATTCTCAGCAGACTGCCAGTTCACCAGGTCATATCTCGCTACTGGATCACCACTTGCATCAGAGAAGATTTTCTCACCTGTTTTAACAGTGAAGCTCACATCTTTCATATATTCCAGAATCTGAGTAAAAACATTAATAATTTCAATATGTTTTTTGGTTACACTTTATTTTACAGTTTAATTATACAATTGCAATGAACAAAAAATAACAGCAATGTATGGGGTCAGAGTTATAATTAGGGTTGCATCTGAATATGCATATGAACTGTTTTTCTAGTATTGCATACATTTTATGTTATTTTATGTATTTACTTTTTTTCTACTCTTTGTGCATTTACGTACCTTTTGTGGTGTGGGCAGTTCTCCTTTGCTGGTGTTGGTGGAGGATCTGACATCTTTTAATACATTATGTAGTGTATGTGCAACAGCATAGACAGCAGTATACACTTTATTTACTATTCGTAGCTCTGATACATCAGTATATTCATTTTGCAGCTCTGCAAGTCTCTCTGAGCCAGTACAGCCACCACTGTTCTTAAAAGAGCACAGAAAAACTATTTCCCAGAATTCTTTTAAAATGTCATTATTTGGTTCTTGATCAGGGTGCACATTCAATAGGAACTCTCGCAGGCCCACAATTTTTGCATTTGCTATAGCAAAACCCACAGCTCCAGAAAGGAAACTGTATTCCTTTGTTTCTGCCAGATTTTGAGAAGTAATCCAGGATTCACTGCCAATCCACTGTATCCCTGTAATGTTGTGTTGTGCAATTACTTTCAGGAGGAGGACAAAATCTCCAAATGCCATAAATGCCAGCACTACTCTGGCGGTGCCCTTCTTTATCACTTCTAGTGTCTTCAGAAACTGCTCTTCTGGATCAGTTTTAAATATGGCTTCTGAGTACTCAATACAAATTCCTTCTTGTTTTGCAGCCTCCTCAAATGCTGCAATACCATTGTTACCATAGTCACTGCGACTTCTGACCATCCCAACCCAAGTCCAGCCAAAGTGCTTGACAAGCTGGGCCAGAGCTCTGCTTTGGTAATAATCACTGGGTATTGTTCTGAAGAAGGACCGATATCTCTTTTTGTTGCTCAGGCATGCACAAGTGGCAAAATGACTGATCTAGAAAAGAAAAGAAAAGAAAAGAAAAGAAAAGAAAAGAAAAGAAAAGAAAAGAAAAGAAAAGAAAAGAAAAGAAAAGAAAAAAAGACAACAAAAGAAAGTAAAAAAAAGAAAAGAAAAGAAAAAATGAGTATGTAAACTGCACACACAGATATTTTCCATATTCCTTTTCATTTTCCATTTTTACTCTATGTCTATATCTTAAAAGCCTCATTTTACTAAACAGACTGTTTCTAGTTGGTTAAATATGATTTATAGAAAGAATATGTTTTAGTGCATGTTCCAGTGAGACACTAATGCTCATCATATACTGATTCAATATGATAACAAGCTCTTACAACAGGTAAGCTGAACGGACCAACTAAAGATGCCAAGCCAATGGTGGGAGAGGAGTTTGATTCTCCAACTATAGCATAAACAGCTGGTCGTCTAGAGCAGGACGTATCACTCAGTGTTTCTTCATAACCATTCATCAAAGCCATGCCTGAGAAGATAGCCTGAGCTATTGAACCACAGGAATCATATATCTTATAACCCAAAGAAACACCAGGCAACAGCTGTGTGCTGTTATTAATCTCCTCAATAGCAAAAATCAGAGTCTGAGCGAATTTAAATTCACGCAAGTTCAAGCTGTGAAAATAAAGCAACAGTTGAATGTTACAATGTGTTGCAAAGAATCATCACACTTTCAACTATTATTATTATTATTATTATTTTCTTAATGACGGGTCAGTATCATTATCATACACACCTTCCACATGTTGTTGGCTCTGGTTTGGCAGTGAAATTATGGATCTTCAAAAGAGCACTTTTGTGGAGTGAGAAAATTGCCCCAATGTTGATGTCTCTATCTGCAGAAATCAGAGGGAGGGCAGACTGACCAAGCAGTCTGCAGACTTGTGCTGAGACTGGTACACAGATGCCATGCACTGCCAGCAACCATAGCAGGAGTGATACAGTGCTCATAGCCATGCCAGTGTGTATGTAGGGCAGGAACCTCTGAGGCAGAACAAAGGGAGTCCTGGCTTTTATTATATAATAAAATGCCCTTTGAGGATTGGATAATGACTCATTTTTGATTGTCTGCAATTAGCTCAGTGCAAATCTTCACTAACAATACAACAACTTAAGGTCAGAATCATCAGCTTTATTAGTTTACTGTTTTGTGAAATCTGTGGGTTGACATTAGTAGTTCTGAAGTACAGGTACAGGTACAAGTACAGTACAGAAACTTGCTACTGCCAGTACATCCACAGACATGCTGCTGCTACACATGTACAAAATTACCCCCAACAAAGCAGAATAATACAAGCCAAGATATGCATGCTGGAGTGTTGGAAAACAAGCTGCTGCACCAATTTAGCCTTTGTGACTGTTTCACCATTTACGTTTAGAAGATACTTAAAAATAAATAAATAAATAAATAAATAAACACTCAAGGTAGAAAAGAAGAACATTTTTTTAAGGGACTTTTAACTTTAAGGAATAAAAGGTGTGTCGATAAGGAATGGTCAAGCAGTTCATGTTAAATCCTTGAATAGTGCCACAATAAGTGAATATGGAGCCTCTACAAGGGTCTGTCTCTGACTAAAGGCTAGCATAATTTTTTTTTTTTTACAGTACATGTGCTACATGAAATTTGATGTGTTTACAGGAACAAATAAAAACTCAATGGGAGCATACCCTAAATGGTGCAATACAAAATGGAAAAGATTGAGTGACATCTGCCAATAATTTCTTTCTTTCTTTCTTTCTAGAATGTGCTGCAACCGGCTGGATGGTTTTGACCCAGTTTACACCTACATACATGCTATTGTAATTTGCATATACACATGAGGATGTGATCATTTAAATTACTAAATTTTAGGAAAATCATTGTCTGATGTGGGAATAATAATAATAATAAATCTCAGAAATGTTTTTATTATATTTTATTCAGAAGTTTTTATTATTATTATTATTATTATTATTATTATTGTTGTTGTTGTTTTTTTGTTCTTGAAGTGAAAATACAGTCAAAATAATTTAATTTGTATTTAATATGGTATAGCATCATATGTACATCTACTTGGTCATCACTAGTAACTTTACTACTACATATATTGTAGAAACTTACATTTTCTGTAAAGCTGCTTTGCAACGATTTGTATTGTGTAAAGCGCTATACAAATAAACTTGAATCGAATTGAATATAGCGTTCAATCCTTTACCTGTTCATAAATTATTGACTTATGTATTAGCTAAATGCTTAACCTATAGATTACTGCGAAACTGCTTTGAAACAATATGCCTTATATAAAGTGCTATATAAATAAATATAAGGTTATAAATTTTAAAATTATACTCAAGATGCATGGCAATATTTTTTACTCTAAGAAATGCAGAACGCTAAATAAATAAATTCAAGCCATCAAAATGTAACTTCCATTTGTTAATTGCAAAAAGTCAATATCATTTTTTATTAGAAAATACATAATGCAGGTCCAGAATATGGCTGTGATGGAGATGGTCACTGAGAGTCCACTGTGTCTAGTGCTGACCCGGCCTACACTGCACAGCCTGCCACAGCCTGTGGGAGAAATGCATTTGATACAGCCAACTATGTAGGTCTGTAAAAGTTATACAATTACATCTGATTTCAAAGAGCTTAAGATTTCCCCATCATTTGCTTCTTTGTGTTTTTCTCTGGTTTTAGCAAAATTATGTAACATTTTGGGACAAATATGCAAAATAGTAAACCAAAACTTGAAACTAAAATGGCAAATATCTCCACAGCTACAGTTAATTTTCCAGGAGAACTGATGTAAGCTGGTATAAACGTGAGCCAGACAGCACAGAATATGAGCATACTAAATGTGATGAACTTGGCTTCATTGAAATTATCAGGGAGCTTCCGAGCAAGAAAAGCTAAAACAAAACACAAGATTGAAAGCAGGCCAGTATAACCCAGAACAGCCCAGAAACCAAAAGCTGAACCCATGTTACATTCTAGAATGATCTTTTCTCTATAATAGCTTGAATTCATATGTGGGAATGGAGGTGATATTGTTAACCAAAGCACACAGACAATCACCTGTATTAATGTTAACAAAACAACACTAAACCGTTGTTTTGCAGGTCCAAACCATTTAATGAAATTACTTCCTGGAAGTGTAGCCCTGAAGGCCATTAAGACTACTAATGTTTTCCCCAGAACACAGGAGATACAGAGGACAAAAGTGATCCCGAATGCTGTGTGACGCAACATACAGGACCACTCGGTGGGCTGACCAATGAAAGTAAGTGAACAGAGAAAACACAGTGAGAGAGAGAAGAGCAGCAGGAAGCTCAGCTCTGAATTGTTGGCTCTGACAATAGGTGTTTCTTTATGAAGATAAAATAGAAAAGATACCATTGCTGTTAATAACACTCCAAAGAAGGAGAAAATGCAAAGCATCATCCCCATGATTTCTGTATAGGAAAGGAATTCAACCACTTTTAATACACATCTGTCTCTGCTTTCATTCGACCAGTACTCCAAATCACAAGGAAAGCAGTCACTAGAATCTGTGAAAGAATTTCAAGAAAAGACTGTTTAAATGGAAAATGCATCATTAGGGTACATGACCAATGGACAGTTAACACTCCACTATTTCATACTTTCATGGAAGTCAACCAGCATGTACTATTTTACCTGTGCCATTACTGATTTCTCCTCCTGCACATGGAATGCAGTCATAACAGCAGACAGGTCGCCCCTTTTGCACAGCTTTTCTAGTTCCAGGGGGGCAGCTTTCACTACACAGGGACACAGGCAACTATAGCAAAATGATGTTGTCAGTAAATTGCCCAAAAATATGAATTGCTAAATGAATTGCTTGTCTTCATGAAATACTTATTGTATTGTGGTACCTGTCCACTCTTCCCTGTCCATAGCATTTGTTCATTATTGACCTGAAGACTTTCCTCCGAAGGCAGTGAGCTGTCATAGACACCCACATGCTTAAACTGCAGACTTCCATCCTCAGCAGGCTGCCAGTTCACCAGGTCATATCTCGCCACTGGATCGCCACTTGCATCAAAAAGGATATTCTCACCTGTTTTCACAGTGAAGCTCACTTCTCTCATAAATTGCAATACCTGAAGGCCAGAAACGTTACTTATTTCATTTTTGATTTTTCTACTCTTACTTTATTTATTTATTTATTTATTTATTTATTTAATGCTCTTACATTTTTTGGTGTTGGCAGCTCTGCTTTGCTGCTGTTGGTGGAAGATTTAAAATATTTTAAAACATTGTGCAGTGTGTTTGCAACAGCATACGCTGCAGTGTACACTTTATGTTCTATTCGTAGCTCTGACACATCAGTATATTCATTTTGCAGCTCTGCCAGTTTCTCTGAACCTGTACAGCCACCACTGCCACTGGTCCTGAAAGAGCACTGAAAAGCTGTTTCCCAGAATTCTTTTTTTAGTTCTTCAATAGGGTTTACATTCACTAGGAACTCGCGCAGACCCACAAGTTTGGCATTCACCACAGCAAAACCCACAGCTCCAGAAAGGAAACTATATTCCTTTGTTACTGCAAGATTTCGGGATGTTATCCAGGATTCACTGCCAACCCACTGCAGCCCTGTGATGTTGTGTTCTGCAATTACTTTCACAAGAGGGACAAAATCTCCTAATGAGATAAAAGCTACCACCACTCTGGCTGTGCCTTTTTTAATCACTTCCATTGTCTTCAGAAACTGTTCTTGTGGATCAGTTCTTAATATGGTCTCAGAGTATTCAACACAAATCCCTTCTTGTTTTGCAGCCTCTTCAAATGCTGCTATCCCATTATTACCATAGTCATTACGACTCCTGACCAACCCAACCCAGGTCCAGCCAAAATACTTGACAAGCTGAGCCAGTGCTCTGCTTTGGTAAAAATCACTGGGTACTGTTCTAAAGAAGGATGGATATCTTTTTCTGTTACTCAGGCATGCACATGTAGCTAAATGACTGACCTGCAAGATAAAGAAGCAGAGTACATGAACCACATTATTTTTAGATGCTTTTTCCCTGTTGTTAATGCATTATAAATCATCAAGTTTTACACATATTTTCTTGCTTAGTTAGTATAAGTAAGAGTTCTTACAACAGGTATGTTGAATGGCCCAACCACAGTAGCCAAGCCTATGGTAGGAGAGGATGATGACTCTCCAACAATGGCCTGGACAGCTGGTGATCTAGAGCAGGCTATATCATTCAAAATTTCTTCATAGCCATTCATCAAAGCCATACCTGATTGGATAGCCAGAGCTATAGAGCTACAGGCATCATATATTTTATAGCCCAAAGTAACACCAGGCAACAGCTGTGTGCTGTTATTTATCTCCTCAATGGCAAAAATAAATGTCTGAGCAAATTTAAATTCACGTAAGTTCAACCTGTGAAATTAAATAATTAGATGTGTAAAACTGCAAGGAATAATCAGTCATGTTCATTTTTTTAATCATTAAAATGATCATACAGACCTGACACATGTTGTTGGCTCTGGTTTGGAAGTGAAAGGATGCATCTTTAGCAAAGCACTTCTGTGAATTGAGAAAATCGCTCCAATATTGATGTCTCTTTCTGCAGAAAGTACAGGGAAGGCAGGCTGACCAAGGAGACTGCAGACTTGTGCTGAAGCTGACACAAAGATTGCATGCACCACCAACAGCAGTAGCAGCAGTGACATAGTCCTCTTTGCCATGCTAATAGTAGGGCAGGTACCTCTGAGGCAGAACTGGAACAATTTGCTGCATTTTATTATATCTAAAAATGTCCTGTGGGATTGGCAAATTAAACAATTTACATTTATCAAGGAAACAGCATTTGGGGGAAAATTATAGTCTTTCTTACATTGTTTCATATCTATTTGTACAAGATATAATTTTATACCATCTTAAAACAAGTTCTGAAAAGGCTAATTAAAGCTAAACAACAAAATAATGTGTTTTATACATGTTTAAGGTGGTCATGAAATTAAAAATAAAAACGTTCTTGATATTTACACATAGGGTTCAAGTTACCCTGCAATAAAAACATACTGCATGTTTCCGAACTCAAAACTATCTTTGCAGTTTAAAATATGAATTATTGTTGTCTACTCTTCTAATATGCCAGGATTTTAAATTGGGATTTACTGGTGAAGAAGACGCCAATCCAGGGTCTATCCACCTTTTTTTTTCAATGCAGAAGTAAGCAGTTTTCTGTGAATGTGTGAGACTTCCGCTTCATTAACCTGGGGTGCGTTTCCCTAAAGCATCGTTAGCCAACTATGGCCGCAAGTTCCGTTGTTACCAACATAGTTCAACAATTCAATGTTTCCCGAAACCATAGTTCAAACGAACATTCGCAAACAGCGTTGCAAACTCTCGACCTGTGGTTAGAAGCATAGTTTCTTGTTAGTAAGACATATGGGCTTAATAAATTATGCTATTGGGCGCAATAAGCAAGCTAACATGCAGTACAATCTATATCTTCCATTCAATCTAAATATAAATGCATTTTAATCTATGCATTTTTGTGCATCCTCTATAAGCACCATTTTTGAATAATGCGCATGTGCATAAATGCCGGAGTATGACGTAAGAGGGAACCCGCGATGAATCAAACATCAAATAAAGGACTTCCCATCAAATAAATTTTTTTGACAGGAACAAAAAGAGTAGGTGAGTAGGAAGAGTAGGTGTCACGGATTGGCCAGGCTCTACCACCACTCTCACCCAGCGATCACAGTCTCCTGAATACTAACAAGCCACACCTGCACCTCATCACCGCCAGCAATTAACCACACTATAAATACACACACCGCAGTTCACTCCTTGTCCGGGCTTGTTCACATGAAGTGGACTCTCTGTGTGTCTCTTTAAGAGTTCACAGTTAAAAGACTTACCTGCTATTACTTACCTTTGTCTGTTGTATTCCAGTCTTTCTGTTCCTGTCTTTCGGTCATCAGCGGTGTGTGTCATTCCAGTCTCCATCCACGATCACAAACTATCCTGCAAGGAAAAGAATCACATTCAGTCATTGGATTAACATACCAAACCAAGCTAACTTTCATCTACTTCCCTTTCAAGATTCCCTGTGTTGTCATCCCACTCTGCTGTGCATAATAAACTTTGTTACTATTTCACCTACCTCAGTTTGTCCGTCGGCTTCCATAACAGAAGCCCGGACTGAAACAACATCACTGCATGAGCACTCAGGATCCATTTCAGGAACTAGTTGACTCTCTCCGGAGAGTTCTTCTACGGTCTCCATCTACAATAACATCTACGGCATCCAGCCATCACCCACCTGCACGAGCACTTCTTCTGCCGTCATTCCATCCAGTCCTCAAACTACGACTACAACTGGCCGCCCATGACGACAACCAGGGAGTAGAGAAATTCATCCAACACTCTATCAGATGTTCCGATCGTATGCATTCCCTGTCAAGTATATGAAAGTCCAATTACTCCATCACTCCTCCATCTGCCAGAGAAAATTAACCCTACAGAACCCATGATCCTTGACTCTGGAAAGCTGACTTCGGCTGAGCGGCAGAGGAGACTGACCCGGGGCTTATGTATGTACTGTGGTGCTTGTGGACATTTAAGAACAGCCTGCCCTCTCCGTTCGTCTCGCTCCTTGGTGAGTGTCATCCAATCTGAAACCGAGAAAATGCACCCATTGACCACCAATGTACAGTTAACCACCTCTGCATTGGAACCACCTCTGCTGGAAACTTCATCTCGGGTGCCCTCTGCCGCCAGCTCAAGCTCCGTACCCATGCCACTTCGATGGTATACCAGATCCACTCAATAACTGGAGAACTACTGTCCCGAAAGCATGTTCAATGCAAAAGTGATCCTCTTCACATCCAAATCGGTCTACTGCACAAGGAAAAGCTCTAATTGCTGGTTCTGGAGGGTTCTACAGTCAACATCATCGTAGGGCACCCGTGGTTGGTAAAGCACAATCCGATCCACTCTTGGGGCACCGGTGAAGTTCTCAGATGGGGTGAAGAGTGTTTTCCAGATCTTTCCAAGTCAGATAAGCCAGCTTTTTCTTTGTCTGGAAGAAAAATGGAGGTCTCCGCCCTTGCATAGATTATCGGAAGGCATCCATCTCTTCAAATGCTTTCAATTCCCTCAAACAAGCCTTCACTACTGCTCCACTCCTGATCCATCCCAACCCTGACCTACCATTTGTGGTGGAGGTAGATGCATCTACCACAGGAGTCGGAGCAGTACTATCCCAACACCACGGTACTCCCAGTTGACTCCATCCATGCGCCTACTACTCTCGGAAGCTCAGCCCGGCAGGGAGGGGAATTACGACATTGGAAACCGGGTTTGCTGGAGGGAGCAATTCACCCATTCCAAGTACTTACTGATCACAAGAACCTACAATACATCCATGATGCCAAGAGACTCAGTCCCCGCCAAGCAAGATGTGCCCTCTTTCTTTACCAGATTCCATTTCACCATATCTTACCGTCCAGCATCAAAGAATATCCACGCCGATGCCCTCTCACGTCTCTATGATGCCGAGGATACTCCAGAAACACCATCACCGATTCTACCCACCAAGCTCATTGTCTGTCCGATAGAATGGACCTCTTCTCCACTCATTGCCACTCCCACACCCAGAAATCCGCCACTCACATCTCCTTGGGTACTGGTCATCCAGGGGCCAACAATACCCTCTCGCTTCTATCAGACCACTTCTGGTGGCCGGAAATGCCAAGGGATGTGAGGAATTACGTACTGTGGCAACCATCCACAGGACTCACCCTGTTCCAGTGTGTTCTAGGATTTCAACCACTGCTCTTCCTCTGGAACGGGGACCCCTCTGAAGTCCCCGCAGTGGATCACTGGATTCCGGGAGAGCGAAAGGGTCTGGGATGCTGCTCACCATTACCTGCAGAGGGCAGTGCGCAGAACCAAGTTGGTGGCCGATCACATAAGGATCCCTAGCCCAACCTTCACTCCGGGACAGAAGGTATGGCTCTCCACCAGGGACTTTCGTCTGCGCCTGCCCTCTAGGAAACTCAGCAATGTGTGTCATTCCAGTCTCCATCCACAAACTATCCTGCAAGGAAAAGAATCACATTCAGTCATTGGATTAACATATCAAACCAAGCTAACTGGCATCTACTTGCCTTTCAAGATTCCCTGTGTTGTCATCCCGCTCTGCTGTGCATAAAGGGAGTTAACTAGTTAACTGAGGTTCGGGAGCAGGACCACGCCTCACTCACCACACATCCAATCGCCGAACAACCTAACTTACTTAGTCACACCTACACGTCAGCATCGTTCATCTTGTTTCTCGAAACTATCATGGATCCAGAGATTCAGATCAACTCAAAGGACGCAGACGATGATCTGTTCGAGTCTCACTCCTCTCAACAGCGGATTAGCTCGCAGCAGTCTAACCTGATCCGCTCCTCACAGCGGTTACGATCAGCCATACACATCCCCGGAAATCGCGGGCATTCTCGCTCGAACACCCCTCAAAGTCACCATTCCACTCCAGCACGAGCGCGGACTCTCCCATCTGCACCATCAGGATCATCCAGCAGAGACAGCCACCATTGCAGACGCAGACACCAGGTCTCTCGCTCTCCTCGGCAGCAGCACTCTCCCAGCCAGCAGCCACTTTTCCCAGCGCACCACCCCCGCCAGCGAGCACCGGTGATCTCGCCGCACGTCCCAAAGAACCGGCGATGATATTTCGAATTGGACAGTGGCTCGCCTCCAACATACTCTCAAAGGTAAAGGCGTCCACTTCAGCTGAACAGACAATAAAGCTAAACTTTATCACTTATATTTTGAATCAACACGATCTTCAACTCAAACTCACCCGTCATCATCACTTCCGGCATCTACACGCCGGCCACCATCCATCACCCACGACGTCACATGGCAGGTCTCCCCACTGTAGCCCAATACAGCAGCGCTTGCGCCCCCTAGCGAGCCGCAAATACCTACTACAACTTCAGTTACACCCGATTTCACTCAAATCATGTCATCCTTCTTCTCATCACTTTATTCTCAAATTAATAAAAAAATTCGTCCTTTCATCCTTTCATCCATTCTTCTTCTTCTACACTTCCTTCAGACGTACATAGAAATACGGCACCCTTTCCTTCCTTCGCCCCTGCCTCTATCTCTTCAGTCCAGATACCTCAACCAACACCCCCGCAGGCTTCATTCCACACAGGCCCATCTGGATTTTCCCATCCTTCTACACTTCTTTCAACCAGTCTATCCTCCACTTGTCCCCTCCCTCACCCCCAACCCGAGCCCTCTCACCCTCACTCTAATATCCCTCTCTCCCCCAACCCCCCCCCCCCCACTTCTACCACATCCTCATAGCATGCTCTCCAGCAACAGCCCTTTCCCACTAGCCACAGCTGCAGCGCCTTTTCGGCCAGCTCTCCGTGCTCAAATCCTAGCAGGTAACTATATCGATCTGGCTCAGCTTCTCCAACCATCACTCATTCCCGCTGGTCAACCCAGAAAAGTGCTAACCAGCTTAGGCCCAATGCAGCTTAGCCATCCTGTTCCATCACGCTCAAAAAATCTCACCCCTACAGAATTTGCTCTTGCTTTTTCTATTTTCCACGACATAATATGTTCTGTATACCCAGACCGCAGGGTTGAACTCGATGACTACCTTTCCATTATCTTGGACATGGCAGTCCGCTTTGGTGGGACCAGTTTTTACAACTACCACACCTTATTCGCTCACAAAGCAGCCGGGCGCTTAGGACCAATTCAACCAAGGAACATACTGGGGCTCTCTCGACTCTACTGCAGAATTTTTGCAGCCCAATCAGCAATTTCATGTGAACTTTGTGGAGCCCCATCGCATCCAGCATCCTCTTGCTCCATCATTACACCCCTTCAAAATCAACTACATCCGTCCCGTAAGCCATCGGTTTTCAACTGATTATCTGCAGCAGCACCCCTTCCTCCCATTATTCCAAAGCCAGCAGGCCCCTCAGGAAACATCCCAACCTCCAAAGGGTTCGACAAAAGAGGCCGCCAAATTTTGTACCAGGGAGGAAGGATGGTATGTAATGATTTCAACCACTTAGGCTGTACCATTTCAAACTTCAGGCTCCTACATTCCTGTTCTTTCTGCGGCGGAGCTCATGCAAGAAACTCCTGCCCCCATAATCCCACAACACCAGCAAAATGACTAATTAAGCACCTCAGTATGCCAATCAATGTTAAAGGATTGGCCTCCGCATTAACAAACCATCCCGACAGAGAATTCTTACACTTTCTCATCAGATACCTCCCACTTTTCGCATAACCTTCAATCCACCATATCAGAACCAAACACAACCGACACGTTGCTAGCAGCCGAAGTCAAGAAAGGATTCATTATAGGCCCTTTCAAGAAACCACCTTTCCCAGTCATGCGAATCAGCCCCATCGGAATCGCCACCCGCAAATACTCCGGTAAAAAAACACTAATCATCGACTTATCTTCTCCCCACGGCACCCATATTCCAAGCATTAACAGTATCATTCCAGCTCCAGATTTTTCCATGCAATATGCAACAATCGACCACGCTATCAATCTAATTCGCTTGGTGGGACACGGAGCCTGGCTAGCCAAAGCAGACATCACAAGCGCCTTCAAGGTTCTACCCATTCATCCAGATTTTTGGCACCTGTTCGGAGTATTTTGGAAAGGAGCCAACTACTTCGCAGTCCGCCTCACTTTCGGCTGCAGGAGTAGCCCCAAGATATTCGACTCTCTTTCAGAGGCCCTATGTTGGATTCTACTCTATAACCACAAACTCCCATATATCATCCACCTCCTCGATGATTTTCTAGTAATTACATCTCCATCAGCACCACCTCATCTAGGGCTCTCCGCCCCTAACTACAGTCTTCACCGAACTCGGTGTCCCTCTTTCCGAGGAGAAAACTTCTGGGCCTAGCACCTCTATCGAGTTTCTAGGCATCACTCTTGATTCAATGTCCTTCCAAGCATCTCTACCCCTCACAAAAATCCATCGTATCTCACTTCTCCACTCCAATTTTCTAGCCGCAGACAGTTGCACCAAACAACATGTAGCGATTTATAGCTCAAAAGGGAAAATATTTATGATTAATTATAACTGGTAATAATTAATTATGAATATTTAGATTAGATCTCAGAATTAACTGTAGCAGAATTAATATTACAATTATTTGATCTGTTCGTCCGCCGAATAGACAGTATAATCATTTATCAATTCTAGGAAAGATTATGTTTCTGGCCAAGAAAGAGTAACCTTCCTACTTTTAGTCAGTACTAGCAGTAACTTAGTAAGTTCCACATGTAGCATGTAGCAAAATCAGGCATTCAGGGACTTCGAATGGTGAGCAGCACACAGAAACAATTAATTGTGAAAATACGGGGTGTTTAATAAATGGATCTGCAGTGAACACACAACTAAACTAACTAGATAAAAGTTGGCTTGAGAAAGCCTAGCCAGTAAGTTTTAAGTAGTTTTAAAAGCTTTTAGTTTAAAGAAAGTTTAAAGGTTTTCAGTTTGAAATAGTTTTAGTTTTATTGATAAAGTTTGAAGATAGATAGGCTAGATAGATATAAATAGTTTGAAAATAGAAAGATTTATAGATATAAATAGTTAGAAGATATAGTTTGAATGTGAATAGATAGATATGAGGTTACTAGGGTACCCAGGGTGGTAGCATGATTAGCTAGTTGCTATCATGATTTTAGTAAGACTAGTAAGTTGCTAGCATGATTTTAGCATGACTAGCAAGTTGCTAGCATGTTTTACCATGATTAGCAAGTCGCTAGCATGATTTTAGCATGACTAGCAAGTCCCTAGCATGATTATAACATGACTAGCAAGTCGTTAGAATGATTCTAGCAGGACTAGCAAGTCGCTAGCATGATTCTAGCAGGACTAGCAAGTCGCTAGCATGATTTTAACAAAACTAGCAAGTCGCTAGCATGATTTTAGAATGACTAGCAAGTCGCTAGCATGATTTTAGCATGAATAGCAAAGTCGCTAACATAATTTTAACATTACTAGCAAGTCGCTAACATGATTTTACCATAACTAGCAAGTCACTAGCATGATTTTAACACGACTAGCAAGTCGCTAGCATGATTTTAGCATTATTATAGCATGACTAGCAAGTCGCTATCATTATTTTAGCATGACTATCAAGTCGCTAGCATGACTAGCAAGTCGCTATCATTATTTTAGCATGACTAGCAAGTCGCTAGCATGGTTTTAGCATGACTAGCAAGTCGCTAGCATGATTTTAGCATTATTTTAGCATGACTAGCAAGTCTCTAGCATGATTTTAGCATGACTAGCAAGTCGCTAGCATGATTTTAACATTATTTAACAATGACTAACAAGTCGCTAGCATGATTTTAACATTACTAGCAAGTCGCTAGCATGATTTTAGCATTATTTAGCATGACTAGCAAGTCGCTAGCATGATTTTAGCATGACTAGCAAGTCGCTAGCATGATTTTAACATTACTAGCAAGTCGCTAGCATAATTTTAGCAAGACTAGCAAGTCGCTAGCATGATTTTAGCATTACTAGCAAGTCGCTAGCATAATTTTAGCAAGACTAGCAAGTCGTTAGCATGATTGTAGTATGACTAGCAAGTCGTTAGCATGATTTTTAGCACGACTAGCAAGTCGCTAGCATGATTTTAGCACGACTAGCAAGTCGCTAGCATTATTTTAGCATTATTTTAGCATGACTAGCAAGTTGCTAGCATGATTTTAGCATTATTTTAACATGACTAGCAAGTCGCTAGCATTATTTTAGCATGACTAGCAAGTCGCTAGCATGATTTTAGCAAAACTAGCAAGTCGCTAGCATAATTTTAACAAGACTAGCAAGTCGCTAGCATGATTTTAGCAAGACTAGCAGGTCGTTAGCATGATTGTAGTATGACTAGCAAGTCGCTAGCATGATTTTTAACATGACTAGCAAGTCGCTAGCATGATTTTAGCACGACTAGCAAGTCGTTAGCATGATTTTAGCATTACTAGCAAGTCGCTAGCATGATTTTAACAAGACTAGCAAGTCGCTAGCATGATTTTAGCAAGACTAGCAGGTCGTTAGCATGATTGTAGTATGACTAGCAAGTCGCTAGCATGATTTTTAACATGACTAGCAAGTCGCTAGCATGATTTTAGCACGACTAGCAAGTCGTTAGCATGATTTTAGCATTACTAGCAAGTCGCTAGCATGATTTTAGCACGACTAGCAAGTCGCTAGCATGATTTCAGCATTATTTAGCATGACTAGCAAGTCGCTAGCATGATTTTAACATTACTAGCAAGTCGCTAGCATGATTTTAGCATTATTTAGCATGACTAGCAAGTCGCTAGCATGATTTTAACATTACTAGCAAGTCGCTAGCATGATTTTAGCATTATTTAGCATGACTAGCAAGTCGCTAGCATGATTTTAGCATGACTAGCAAGTCGCTAGCATGATTTTAGCACGACTAGGAAGTCGCTAGCATGATTTTAGCAGATAGATAGATAGATAGATAGATAGATAGATAGATAGATAGATAGATAGATAGCTTAAAGCTTAATTGAGTATCAATGGCTTCTAGCAGTTTACATTAAACACAGTTCAAACAGACATGGACTTTTGGTCAATGAAAGTCTATGGGACCTTTTTATGATTTTTAATATTAATTTTTTAAGAAAACCATAACTCAAAACAGTCTGAAAAGATACAGCACACTAAGTCTGAACAGTATGAAGATCTGACCCGAGTTTGGAATATGTAGCTTGAACAGTCTAGGAGGAGTAGGAGTCCAAAAATGTTCCGCTCAGAAAAATAAGAAGAAGAAGAAGAAGAAGAAGAAGAAGAAGAAGAAGAAGAAGAAGAAGAAGAAGAAGAAGAAGAAGTTTAAATAGGATTTCAGTAAGTTGGCTTTCCCAAGCCAACTTAATTAAACACATATATGCATAAAGAAAGTAAGTAAGGAAAGAGAGAGAGAGAGAGAGAGAGAGAGAGAGAGAGAGAGAGAGAGAGAGAGAGAGAGAGAGAGAGAGAGATTTTTTTGATTTTTCAAAAAACATTTATTACAAAAATATTTAAAAATATAAAAACATTAAAATGTAAATCACATCATATTTATATAAAATGTGAAAAGTAAATTTCATTTTCCATAACAGAACACAATGCCCCTCTATGACACCATATATTTTCAAACATTTCTAGACAGTTCGTGGCTTTATAAAAATAAAAATCAATTAGCAGTCTAGATTTGATCATAGCTGCAAACATCATTACAATATTATAATCACTTTCTTGTTCAACTTTTTTCTTTCTGCTAACATATATTGCCATTTTTGCCTTGCCTATAATAAAATTTATCAATTGGCATTCATATTGTCTTCTTCTGGTATATTTAAAACAAAAAATGAAAACTGGTACAGTAAAATTTTCATCAAAACAGATGAAAATTCTCTTCAACAAATCAAACAAAGGCTTAAGTCTTGAGCAGTTCATAAACACATGAAAAACAGTTTCTCTTTGAGAGCAAATAGGGCACTTTTGACTAACATTTGGATTTAAGATAGAAATAAAAGGATTAACAGCAATTATGCCATGTATAATTCTCCACTGTAAATCTCCAATTCTTTTTGTTAATGGTGGCTTGTAAAGTGCCCTCCACTCTGGTTTTACATCTTTGTCAACTTCAAAAATGGTGCGCCAAGGTGAATCAACTCTTTCATGTAAACCTTTTTTGTTGAAAACTTTTACACAAGAATTGTACATTTGTTTCCCCACAACTTCATATAAATCCATATCTGATACATTTTCTAAAAAAAATCCCAAATATTCCCCTATATTTGGGGACAAAAAACACTTTGGAAAAGCATCTTTATCATTAGGCACAAGTTTCTCAGCAAAACAATTTTCAAGCTTGTTTAACTCTTTTACTGTAAATACAGATTGCAAATTCTGAAGACATTTTTCAACAATTCGGACTGATTTAATACCTAATGAGTCACCCACATTTTCCACATTTTTAAAACAGGGACCAGTCACATTAATTAACCGCCCCAGTGTTACAAACTTGGATTTAATAAAAGCACCATTTAATAGTCTATATGTATCTGAAATATCCAGACGAGCACCGTAAATCATGGGTTCTTCTAGTAACCAAAAAAGAGAATCTGTATTCTCAGTTCTTTTCACTTTAAAAAGGTCCCATATTTTAAATAGATTTCTATAAAAAACAGGAAGCTTCGATGTGTTGATTCTTTTTGGGTCCATCAAAAATAAATGTTTACCTAAACAGAGTTCATCAACGGATTTGAGCACATTATAGCACAGGCCACTGATTTCCAAGCCAAGCTCTCCGAACTGGTAAGCAATCGTTGTATAAATTGTAGCCGAAAGGCCGCAGTCCTGCTTTGCACATGTATAAGTCCTTGACCCCCTTCTTCTTTTTTTAAATACAGAATGTTGTGTGGTATCCAGTGTAACTTGTCCCAAAAAAAGTCCAATAAAACAGACTGGATTTTTCCAAGTAAATAAGCGGGTGGATCAATGCAAGCCATCCGGTGCCACAAAGAGGAAGCAACCAAATTATTAATAACCAAAGTACGTCCTCTATATGATAAATTTGGTACAAGCCATTTCCATTTTTCAAGTCGGCTCTTAAGCTTTTCAACAGTTCCCATCCAATTCTTTTGAACTATTGTTTCAGTACCTAAATATACTCCCAGATATCTCAAACCATCTCTTGTCCAACATAAACCCTCTGGAAGATTTAATGGTGTTCTACTTTTCCACTCTCCCGTCAAAACTGCCTCACTTTTATTCCAATTAATTCTTGCAGAAGAAATTAAACCAAAGTCCTTCAGTGTCTTTAGTAATACATCTACATCATTTTGTTTATTAATCATTATAATTACATCATCTGCATACGCAGACAGACACAAAGAAGTCTTACAATTTGGTAAAGGCACCCCTTCTAAAACTCTCCTTAAAACACTTAAAAGTGGTTCAATCGCGAGAGTATACAATAACCCTGACAGAGAACAACCCTGTCTTATCCCACGACATACTTTAAAAGGAGCACACAAGCCACCATTAATCTTCAGAATACTCTCAATAGCACAATATAAGACTTTAACATAAGATAAAAATTCAGGGTTAAAACCAAACGCCTGAAGAGTCTTCCACAAATAATTGTATTCTACGCGATCAAAGGCTTTCTCTTGATCTAAGGAAATCAAGCCTATATCAAGACCAAACATGTTAGATACGTCAAACAAATCTCTAATTAAATGAATGTTATCAAAAATTGACCTACCAGGCACGCAATACGACTGGTCAGGATGAATGACTTCATCTAAAACATCACCCAAACGGGTAGCTAGTACTTTAGATTTTAGTTTATAATCACAACACAATAAGGACACAGGTCTCCATTTTTTTATATCACTCAAATTACCTTTCTTAGGCAAAAGGGTCAAAACCGCTCTTCTACAACTCATTGACAATAGTCCTTTGGTTAAACTATCATTAAGAATTGCTAACAAATCTTCTCCAATAACAGACCAAAAACTTTTGTAAAACTCAACCGGGATTCCATCTAACCCAGGAA
Source organism: Garra rufa (assembly GCF_049309525.1). NCBI lineage: Eukaryota > Metazoa > Chordata > Actinopteri > Cypriniformes > Cyprinidae > Garra > Garra rufa. The sequence goes on along the minus strand of NC_133371.1, from coordinate 20,378,546 downwards.
CTTTACCATTATCCATTCCCTGAAGAGCTTTAAACAATTCTTCCAGGCCAATAGGCTTTGAAACTGTTAAATTAGCTTTATTCGACAAAAAAGCCTCTTCTATGTCTTTATCTTCTTTATATTCAGACTTGTAAAGTTTTTCATAAAAACTAACTGCTCTTTCTCTTATTTCCTTAGAGTCTGACAACAAAGATCCAGACTCAGAAAGTAATGAATCGGATAAAACATTTCTGGCCATTCTTTTTTTCCAAACTGAAAAAAAATTTCGACGGTACATCCATCTGTTCTACCGTTTTAAAACGCGATCTGACCAGTGCACCCTGTGCCTTCATCTCTTGTAGGTCAGATAAAGCAGTTTTCTTTAAAAAAAGAGAATCGATATACGCCTGATTTCCACTTAATAGTGCCATATCTTGAAAATTCAAAATTTCAGTTTCTAAAACTCTTATAGACTTACCTGTCTCTTTTGTGATATTTTGAGTATACTGTTGACAAAAAATCTTAATCTGAGTCTTACCAAAATCCCACCAACTCTGCAGAGAAGAAAAAGAAAACTTTTCATTTCTAAAATTTTCCCAAAAAATGTAAAAGTCTCTTTAAAAAAAGCAGTGTTAAAGTGCCAATACGCACTCCTTGGTGACACAGAATTAATTATAAGGACATTTGTAGCACAAATAATTTTACAGTTCAATGCACTTTGTTATTCTTCTCGCTATTTTCCTACCCTGGGGTGTGTTTCCCGTACAACGACGTAACTCGCTGATTAACCTCCATAGTACAATGCATTGTTGTGGAAACGATCTAGCTAGTCACAACTGTTTCCTGAACATGGTCGCATCTCAGTCATTTGAACCACATTAGTTCAACAACGTAAGTTGTTAATGACGTCACGAGTAATAACGTCTGCTATTTAACAAATTCTTGACTGGTCAAGAAAATATGATCATATTACTCCAATTTTACAGTCTCTGCACTGGCTACCTATTAGGTTCCGTATTACTTACAAAATATTACTTCTTACCTATAAGGCCCTTAATCTTCTACCACACTGCAATCCATCACGCTCCCTAAGGTTGCAAAACTCTGGACTTTTGGTAGTACCTAGGATAGCAAAGTCCACTAAAGGAGGGAGAGCCTTTTCACATTTGGCTCCCAAACTCTGAAATAGCCTCCCTGATAGCGCTCGGGGTTCAGACACACTCTCTAAGTTTAAATCTAGATTAAAGACTCATCTCTTTAGCCCAGCATTCACATAATGTATCTCATAACCTTGTGCTTCAGTTACATCTGATCAAATGCACATCAACACTCTTCAGCTTGGGCTAAACACATCATTTTTGCTTGGTTGGAACAGCAGCTACGCTAATTATTTCTCTATTTGTTTCTCTGTTTCTGCCACAGCGAAACAAATTCCACATTACAATCCCGTGGTTACTAGGAATTACACAAGATTAAGCCTGGATTCAGAATACCCGAGAAGAGATGATTCCAACCCCTCAGAGGACCTCTGATGATGCCAGCCCTGAAACAACATACAGCACTACACAATTTTGCTACAAGTTTGATTGCAACATATAACCATTACTATTAATAGTGTTCATCATCTGTTTGATTACACCATTACTGATTTTAACATACATCTATACCATATGTACATCGACTTGACAAAGTGGTCACCACTAATAAGCTACTAAATATATTGTAGTAACCCACTTTTTTTGTACAGCTGCCTTGCAACGATTTGTATCGTGAAAAGCGCTATACAAATAAACTTGAATTGAATTAGAGATCTCAAAAATGCAGCATAATAGGCAGCTAATGTTATGGAAGCAGACGGACAAACTGAGGTAGGTGAAATAGTAACAAAGTTTATTCACTATCAAGGACCACGCCACATTACCAAGGTGTTTTAGAAGGTATCTTTATTGAGTAAGTGTGGGGGAAGTGGATAGAGAGAGGGAGGAGAAGGGAGGGGATGATAGGTTGGTCTGGAGTCCGATGGTGGCCCTGTGAGACTCAGAATGGGGGAAATGTCTCGGTAGGAGTGGCCGAGAGATTCGGACCCCCCCCCCCCATTCGACCTAAAGAGAAGTGAGGGTGTTGTATAGAAGAATTGGGGTTGGGTAGGGTGGGTTCGAGAGAAACGAGATGAACGATGCTGACGTGTAGGTGTGACTAAGTAAGTTAGGTTGTTCGGCGATTGGATGTGTGGTGAGTGAGGCGTGGTCCTGCTACCGAACCTCAGTTAACTAGTTAACTCCCTTTCACTATCAAGGACCACGCCACATTACCAAGGTGTTTTAGAAGGTATCTTTATTGAGTAAGTGTGGGGGAAGTGGATAGAGAGAGGGAGGAGAAGGGAAGGGACGATAGGTTGGTCTGGAGTCCGATGGTGGCCCTGTGAGACTCAGAATGGGGGAAATGTCTCGGTAGGAGTGGCCGAGAGATTCGGACCCCCTAAATATTTTAGAAGGAGCTGAGTTTCGCTTGGGCTCGGCGGACGTCATATAGGTTGTTACGGATGTATAGTTGGTACGCTTGAGAAGACCAGCAACCAAGTATTTTGATGGTTTCGTCTGAGATACCTCGTCTGGCTGCTGAAGTTGCTGCTCCAATGCGAAATGAATGGATGGAGTAGTGTTCTGGAGATATGCCGGATATGCTGAGGATTTGGTTGAAATGTTTGCTGAACCAGAACCTGGTAGCGACTTTCCCATTTTCTGTGATGAAGAGGGGATCTAGTGGAGAACATTGGGCTGAGACTCTTGCGCGTACGTACTCAGAGATAGGTTCAAATGGGCTGAGGGAGGAATCGAGACGGAAGATGTAGATTGGAAATGAGGTTCCTAATTGATCCGTTTTACTTCTTCGGAGTGTATATATATGAGGAAGTCTGGTGACTGAATGGTTATGTTGGAAATGCAAGGATGAATGGATGGATTGAAAGAGGAAGCTGTTGGTGCGAATTCGGAGCATCTTAGGAAGCCAAAGAAGGCAAGCAGGAACATGGCCTCCGAGGTTCGGTCAATGGTATGATTAAGGTAACCAGAGCGAAGTGAAGATATGCAGATACTTAGTAGATCAATGGTGAGTGGAAGTCGTTTGTTGTCGGGAGGTGGTTCTTGTTTTCGCAAGCCTTTAATGAGCATTGAAGTGTGAGGATGGGAAATGGAATGGCAGTTATGACCTGTTGTCAATTTATAGAAAAAAATTTATTCCGGATAAGTAGGTTTGAATGGAGCCGGAGCGAATTCGCTGAGAGGAATGGACATGGGTGACGAAGTTGCAGATGGACAGGGTGTCCAAAGACGGAAACGGGAGCTGGTAGACGGCTTGGTATAGTCTTTGAAGCAGTTCCATCCGGTTAGATATGAGGAAAGAGTGCTCGGTTCAAGACCGTTGAGTATGGCTTCTCGGGAAGCACTTGCGAGACTTCTGATCTGAGGGGTTAGATGAAGATGGTGGTAGAAAACGGTGGAACTGGAGTTGGATGAATGTCCGATTCTGGAGCTAAGAGCCTGAATTTCTGAAAAGAGAAACGGGAGAGTGAGTCAGCTATGGCGTTAAGGTGGCCTGGTATATGAGCCGCTCTGAGAATGAGCTGGTGTTGGGCAGAGATGAGAGTGAGTTTGCGCAAGAACGGCATGATGGCAGTTGAGCGAGATCTGCCTTTGTTGATGATCTCTACTACAGCCGTATTGTCTGAGTGAATGAGTATTGATTTTCTTGACCATTCGTGCCCCCAAAGGATGACAGCTATGATAATGGGGTATATTTCAAAAAGGGCTGAAGAGAAAGCGCCTGACTGAAAGCTGAGGGGAGCAAACTCTTGGGGCCATTTTGAGGTGAACCAGCAACCTCCGTAGTAGCCAACGAAGCCTACTGAAGGTGCGGCGTCTGTGTACAGTTGAATGTCGTCGGGGTAGGTGAGGTTTTCATTATAGAAAAAGGAGATGCCATTCCAGGAAGTCAGAAATTGTTGCCAGAGGCGCATGTCTGTTTTGCATGCGTCGTCTAACGAGACTCTATCATGAAGAGATGGAATGGATGTGGCTTTTGACAGGAGGTGAGACAGAAGAGGTTTTCCTTGGGGAATGATCCGGATGGCATAATTGAGGTGGCCTAGAAGGGATAGTAACTGTTTGTTGCGTCTGCCTAATATCAGTGATACCAGTTAGGCTGTATGCCTTAGAGACCCTCTTAGCCTTTTGACATTTGCATATAAATTAAAGAGATAACTTGTCCCTCTACATTTATATGGGTGTTAAATGGCCCATGGTTCCCTCCTCACTACCACGTAGATGCTAAACAGATCAACTCTTGTCTCCCCATTGGACTTCAAAGGGATTCCAACGAGGAGACCATCACCCACTCTGCCAGGCATGAGACGCCTGGCCACAGACTACCTTACAATACACAAACACACATACACAAAGACTTTCTCCTTATTTAGCCTATAATTAATCGGTCACAAATGTATCTGGTATATGCATGTGTTGTTTGTATGTTTCCCTATCATATTTGCCTAGTTACCTAGTTATCTGTATTAGTTAACCCTTTGAATGCTTATATTCCTGTGTATGAATGTATCTTTGGTTTAATATCTTCTAGACACTTCGTTCTTAGCACCAAAATGATCTGCTCTTCATTTTCTAAACAATTGCGTATGCTATGTGACTAGAAGATGCATCATATTGTTTACACTGTATTTTGGGTAAAACTGAAACAATTTCACAGACCAGCCATAAACATGCAAATGGGCCATAAAGTGGAGACAAAGAAAGTTGTCCCGCTCAAAAATCTAAGCTTTTGATTGGCCGGTCCATCCAAACGTGGGTGTGACAGGGAAACTTTGAAAAGATCGGGGCTCAAGCAGATCCTCGCTCTCTTCTAAGGTATCTTGCCTCTTAAACTTTTGCTCCTGAACCTTCTGGACCTTCTCCAAGACTCATCACTGAGTCTAACCTTCTTCCAGCTCACTCTCCTAAAGGAATCCATCAAGAACCTCCATTGTTTACCGCATCAGGACTCTTGTTCAGCAACAAAGCCAATGCAAGTATCTATTTACAGCTACTTTAGATGCGTTTAAGTTGAGCCCCTTTTTTAAGGTGAATTGATTCTGTGATGATTCTCATTAGGTTGTGGTTATTTGATACTAAATACTACCATTCTCCTTCTTCTCTCTCTCTCTCTCTCTCTCTCTCTCTCTCTCTCTCTCTCTCTCTCTCTCTCTCTCTCTCTCTCTCTCTCTCTCTCTCTCTCTCTCGTGCGCATGCGTGGGTGTCTGTTGAGTGAGTGTGGAGAGCGTGTGGTGAGTTCGAGTGAGTTTAGTTTTTTTTTTGCCCGCTGTGGCTTTTTTTCTTGGTTAAATATTGCTATTTCTGGTGTTTAATCTGCATTGAGTGGATAAAACAAAATAGTGTTTTGACTGTTGGTTGGTTGCTAGTGTATCACCGAGGGCATGGCGGCCCAAGGTGTTGACTCGCTCGGTTCACTAACGCGGCGCCACGGGGTCAAGGTGGTGGCCGCTGCAAGTGTAGAAGATTGCATCTTAGCAATCGGAGAGGTTGTTGGACACAAAAGTATTTTAGCAGCGTCAAGGATGAGTAATGCTGTTGTTTGTTTTTTGAACACTGTAGAGAATGCAAACAATGTAGTGGAAAGAGGGGTTGTAATTCGTGGCTTGTTTACACCTGTGCTTTCTCTTTCAACTCCTGCTAGGAAGGTTATTCTGTCAAACATCCCACCTTTTATTAAAGATGAAGCCTTGGTTAAGGAATTATCGCGTTTCGGAAAGTTGGTTGCTCCAGTGAAAAAGATCGCGATCGGGAGTAAATCTGAATTGATCAAACATGTGGTGTCTTTTAGAAGATTCACTTACATGATTTTGAGTGAGAACAGAACAGAACTGAATTTAAATCTGAAATTCAGATTTGATGATTTCGACTATACTGTCTATGTATCCACTGATACAATGAAGTGTTACGGATGTGGAAAAACCGGCCATTTGGCTCGTGCCTGTCCGGAAAATGGGGGTACACGTACAAGGCAAGATACGATAAATGAGAGGGTGGTGCAAGACGCGGAAAGCGCTGCTGGAACATCTGTGCCAGTACCTGTGATTTCAGCACAGAGTGTCAAGGGCAAAACTAACAAAGTTCCTTGTGAACAAACAGTTGAAACTGTTCAAACCATGATTGAAGTCATGGAATATAATGATTTGACTGATAAAGATCAAACAAAGTCGAATGTGAGCTTGCTTAAAGAAGCTACTGTAATAGAATTGATGGACACAACTAATTCACTGAATTGTTCATCTGATATTGAGACTTTATCAGACAATGTAAATTTGTGTGAAGTAGAAGAAAAACCCTAAAAAGGAAAAAGAAAAACAGAGAAGAAGAATCGAAACAAGCAAGAAAAGAGCAGAAAAATGATACAGATAATTTTGAAAGTGAAAATGAATTGTCTGATTCTGGTGCTTCAAGTTGCTCACAAAGTGAATGGAAATGTAATGATTACAGTGCTGAAGAAATTAAGAAGTTTTTAAAAGTGACAAAAAATCAGAGAGGGGTACAGATTGCTGATTTTTTTCCAGATCTGAAACGGTTTGCGGAAAGCACTAAGAATCTAATGAGTGAAGGTTGTTTTCTGGATAAAGAAGTATATCGACTGAAAAAATTTGTTTCAAAAATACTAAATCAGTTGAATAATAATGATGACAAAGTGGCATAACTCTTTTATCTTGAGCAGCTGTGTGTTTCTGTTTGGTTTAATTTTTTTTGTTTCCTTTTTTTCTTTGCACATGGCAGATATCCGTATAGCATCTTTAAATATGAACGGAGCCAGAGATGATGTAAAGAGAATGCAAATGTATGAAACAGAAACAACTTGATGTTCTTTTTTTTTACAAGAAACACACAGTGATGATAAAAATGTTACAGATTGGATAAAAGAATGGAATGGTCATATATTTCTAAGTCATAAAACTTCACGTAGTGGAGGAGTTGCCATCTTGTTTGCAAATAACTTTACCCCATGTTCTTTTAAAATGGAGGAAATAGTGAAGGGGAGACTTTTGAAAATTCAAGCCCTTTTTTAAAAATATGTTTTGGTGTTTATTTGTGTATATGCCCCCACTTTACCAATAGAGAGAGTGGATTTTTTTAGATATTTTATGTTCAACTCTAGATAAATGCAATAGCGAAGAATATTTATTTCTTGGTGGTGATTTTAATTGTGTTGAGCAAAATTTTGATCGCAATCATATAGAACCACATATGCCTTCTCGCAAGCGGCTTTGTGAAATAATTGAAAGAAATGACCTATCTGATGTCTGGAGAAGTTTAAATGGAAATGTAAGGCAATATACATGGGCTCATGCACATGAAAATCTATTGTCTTTAGCAAGGCTAGATAGATTTTACAGTTTTAAACACCATCATAGTGTTTTTAAGAGTTGTAAAATATATCCAGTTGGTTTTTCAGACCACAGTTTAGTTATATGCAGTGTTTTTTTTTTTAACCCCTTAAACTCTGCGGAAAAAGTGTTTCAAAATGTTGCTGCTTCATTTACATGACCTTCCTCATATAGTATCAGCCCATATATGATCTCATTTGAAAGCTTAGAGTCTCCTCTTTACTAGGAATACCATAACTTTTAGTTTTATGATACAAAGTAGTAAAATTATGCTTAGAATTTATGTTGTTCCACACACAAATTTCCGCCTAACGATTGTGAAGAATTATTACAAAGAATGTGTATTTCTTATATTTTTCTCAAAACAGACAAATCATATATCACAAGAAAGTGCTCATTCTCAAGAATCTGACCATGTAAATCATTTTATTGTGTGACAAACACAGATCAAATAATCTTCAATTGAATCGCGATGTCAGAATATACTTGAAGAATATGATAATATATTCTATTACTTTCCTCCACATACTACTGCTTCAGTTAGCCGCAAATAGCCACAAACTCCATTTTATCTTTTAGATTAGGATCTCTTCTTTCAAACAAGACCATTTTCACGTTTCTGCGTTGCTCCATTGCTGAGAAATCCGTTGTTTTGCCAGACGCGCTCAAGGAAGAACGGGCGCGGCTTTCCAAACGCGCTCCAAACCGCTCAAACAGTGTGTGTGTGTCTCCGGCTGCATTCAGAGCGTGTCAGTAGATCAGATTACAGTCTCCGGCCGCCTGCTGTGCTGAGCAGAGGTGTGAACGATGACACATCTCCCTCTCCAGCGCGCAGAAGAAGAAGAGTCATGGAGAGGTTCCGGGTCACAAAAGATGCTTCGACGGTGCAGGGCATTGTGGGATATGTAGTTTTTGGACTCTTACACCGGAGATATGCGTCTCAGAGGAATATAGCGGTCTCCATTATCCAAAATAGAAGCTAAATGAATAAATAACGGGCCGTTTCCATGGAGAGCAGAGGATCCGCGGCTCATAAGCGCGTCTATAAGTATTACAGTGCTTCTATTCAGGTTTGTTTTATTCTTATAATTACTTTGAAACGTAAAGGACACCAAAACAATCTGCTAAGCTATGTATTGAGTGTATATTGAATATTGACAGTAAAGTACAGTAGGTGTTTCAGTAAATACACAGGCAAACATAAAAATGAAACATAATTCAGTCAATTATCATGAAAAGTGCTATGGTACATAGTAAAATAGTATTTTAAGGGGTAATGTGCTTTATAAAACCTGTTTTTGCAAAGAAACAGAAGGACACTTTTAGGGGGAAAAAAAGGGGAAAAGGGGCAATGCGACTCCCTTCAGTTATAATTCAATAACTTTCAATTAGAAACTGTTATATGAAAAAATATTTTTTTCTGGTATATTCTGAGACCTAGTGGAATCAAACAAAACAATTTGCAAAGAACTGAGACACCTAAATCCTGAGTAACAGACTTTCAAAAAAAAACTTTTGAAAAAAAAAAAAAAAATCAAAAAGCGCCTATGTTTTTTTTTTTTTTTATTGTAATATTTGAAACCTATATAATGTTATTTATAAAGAATTACACTGATATTATATAGTTTAAATGGTTTTCTATACAATGAAACCATTTTTTTTATTTCCTCCATTGTATGTGTATAGGGGAACCATTTGAATTTAGGTAGGCCAAATGCAGGCGGAAATTCCCCAAATAGCTGCAGAGCTTAAGGGGTTAAGACAATACATTAAAATAGTTTTGTAAGAAGCATTAGCTTGCAATGTCAAGCAGCAAAATGGGCTGTTTTGTAGAGCTAAAAATGACCGTAAGCGAATGATACTGGAAGCCAGACACATTAAATTTAAAACTGGCCATCCCTGCTCTTAAGGCAAAAATAAAGTGGATATTCTTCTGAACACCTGTTACTGGAGGAGGTGTAAACATGCTTTACCTATTAGCTTTACAACAGTGGGGGTAAGAAGAACAAACTAAAGACAACCCGTGTATGTACTGGAATGTATGGAGGAACAATCCATTTTACTGATACTGCAGTGACCTTGAAATGCATCACAATAAAAAGATAATTTCCAATGCAATCTCTAAACATTTCAGTAGCAACCGTGAGCTGAAGAGAACCAGCAATTGGCAAGACTCCAGGACCAAACCATTCACACCATTACTGCATCGCCCGCCATGTTCTTGCAATATATTTAAAACTCTGTCATCATCTGCGCGCAGTTGATTCTGGGACACTTAATTTTCCTGCAAAACGGAGGGCACATTTGGGACGCAAGACGTGGTGACGCAATCAGCCTTCGAACACACCCTTTGAAGGGTGCATCCTGAATTGGGACAGCCTATGTAGTGACGCGGTCACTGTGATGTTATCGCACTGCAAATGTGGTCTTCGAAGTGTGCACCCTTCACTTTGGGATGCAGCTATTATGTTAAATGAGGCCCACAAGGAGGGAAAATTAACTTTCCCCTCCAACTGGTGTGACAGGCACACCAAACAGAATGCGAGGTAAATCAGCAAATGACCAACACAGCCATTGTGACTGTTTTGCCATTTATATTTAGAAGATACTTTTTGTTCCAAAGACTTAGAAAATAATAATCGCCATTGCATGTTGCAAAAATAAATAAATAAATAATAATAATAATAATAATAATAATAAATAAATAAATAAATAAAATAAAATAAAATAAAATAATAAAAACACAAGTAGAAAAGGAGAACTGACTTTCAACTTTAAGGAATTTTTCTTAACCTGCTTGGCCAAGCAGTTGATATTACATTTCACAGTTTAGAATAGGGTCTGTCTCTGACTAAAGGCTAGCATAATTCTTAATCCAAATTTTGATAGTTTTTGTTTGTTTGTTTTTTTGTTACAGTATGAAATGGAATACACTGAGTGATCTGCCAGTATTTCTTTCTTTCTTTCTTTCTTTCTTTCTTTCTTTCTTTCTTTCTTTCTTTCTTTCTTTCTTTCTTTCTTTCTTTCTTTCTTTCTTTTTTGAATGGTTTTGGCCAAGTTTACACCTGCATGCAGGATGTGGTCACTAAATTTTAGGAAAGTCATTGTCTAATGTGGGAAGAAAAACAAAACAATCTCTTTTTTTTATTATATTTTATTCAGGAGTTATTTTATTTTATTTATTTATTTACATATTTTTTTTTTGTTTCTGAAGTAAAAATACAGTCAAAATATTTTTTTTAGTATTTAATATGGTATATATTGAATATATGGTGTTCAATAATTAACCTGCTCAAATAAATTAATAACATATGAGCTAAATGCTTAACCTGTTAATTACTGTGAAACTGCTTTAAAACAATATTCATTATATAAAGTGCTATATAAATAAATAAATTTAATACACTTTAAAATTATACGCAAAATGCATGGCAATAGTGTTTACTTTAAGAAATGCAGAAAGCTAAATAAATGAATTCAAGCCATTAAAATGTAACTTCCATTTGTTGCTATTTGCAAAAAGTCAATATCATTTTTTATTAGAAAGTACATAATCCAGGTCCAGAATATGGCTGTGATGAAGATGGTCACTGGGAGTCCACTGTGTCTAGTGCTGACCCGGCCTACACTGCACAGCTTGCCACAGCCTGTGGGAGAAATGCGTTTGATACAGCCAGCTGTGTAGGTCTTTATCAGTTATACAATTATTTCTGGTTTCAGAAAGGTTTAGATTAAGATTTTCCCATAATTTGCTTTTTTGTGTTTTTCTCTGGTTTTAGCAAAATGATGTAACATTTTGGGGCAAATATGCAAAATAGTAAACCAAAACTTGAAACTAAAATGGCAAATATCTCCACAGCTACAATAAATTTTCCAGGAGAACTGATATAAGCTGGTATAAATGTGAGCCAGACAGCACAGAATATGAGCATACTGAATGTGATGAACTTGGCTTCATTGAAATTATCAGGGAGCTTCCGAGCAAGAAAAGCTAAAACAAAACACAAGATTGATAGTAGCCCAGTATAACCCAAAACTGCCCAGAAACCAAAAGCTGATCCCACATTACATTCTAGAATGATCTTTTCTCTATAATAGCTTAAATTCATATGTGGGAACGGAGGTGATATTGTTAACCAAAGCACACAGACAATCACCTGAATTAATGTTAAGGAAACAACACTGAGTCGTTGATTTGCAGGCCCAAACCATTTCATTATATTACTTCCTGGAAGTGTAGCCCTGAAGGCCATTAAGACTACTAATGTCTTCCCCAGAACACAGGAGATACAAAGGACAAAAGTAATCCCAAATGCTGTGTGACGCAACATACAGGACCATTCAGTTGGCCGACCAATGAAAGTTAGTGAACACAGAAAACATAGTGAGAGTGAGAAGAGCAACAGGAAGCTCAGCTCTGAGTTGTTGGCTCTGACCATAGGTGTTTCTTTATGAAGATAAAACAGAAAAGATACAATTGCTGTTAATAACACCCCAATGAAAGAGAAAATACAAGGCACCATCCCCATGATTTCTGTATAGGAAAGGAATTCAACCACTTTTAATACACATCTGTCTCTGCTTTCATTCGACCAGTACTCCAAATCACAAGGAAAGCAGTCACTAGAATCTGTGAAGGAATTTTAAGAAAAGATTGTTTAAATGGAAAATGCATCATGAGGTTTCATGACCAATGGACAGTATTACACTCCACTTTTATTATACCTTCATGAAATTTAACTAGCATGTACTATTTTACCTGTGCCATTACTGATTTCTCCTTCTGCACATGGAATACAGTCATAACAGCAGACAGGTCGCCCCTTTTGCACAGCCTTCCTAGTTCCAGGGTGGCAGCTTTCACTGCACAGGGACACAGGCAACTATGGAAAAATTATGTTGTCAGTAAACTGCCCAAATAATGGCAATAAATAATTGTTTGTCCTCATAAAATTATTATAGTATTACTGTACCTCTCCACTGTTTCCTGCCCATAGCATGTGTTCCTGATTAACCTGAAGACGTTGCTCTGAAGGCATTGAGCTGTCATAGACACCCACATGCTTAAACTGCAGACTTCCATCCTGAGCAGGCTGCCAGTTCACCAGGTCATATCTCGCAACTGGATCACCACTTGCATCAAAAAAGATATTCTCAAATGTTTTCATAGTGAAGCTCACATCTCTGATATATTGCAATACCTGAAAGGAAAGGGAAGAAAAAACATCATTTCAGTTTGATTTTTCTACTTGGATTAATTAATTAATTAATTAATTAATTTAGCTCTTACCTTTTTTGGTGTGGACAGCTCTCCTTTGCTGCTGTTGGTGGAGGATTTAAAGTCTTTTAAAACATTGTGCAGTGTGTTTGCAACAGCATACACTGCAGTGTACACTTTATGTTCTATCCGTAGCTCAGACACATCAGTATATTCGTTTTGCAGCTCTGCCAGTTTCTCTGAACCTGTACAGCCACCACTGCCACTGGTCCTGAAAGAGCACTGAAAAGCTGTTTCCCAGAATTCTTTTAAAAGTTCATTTTTTATTTCTTGATTAGGGTTGACATTCACTAGGAACTCACGCAAGCCCACAAGTTTAGCATTTACCACAGCAAAACCCACAGATCCAGAAAGGAAACTGTATTTCTTTGTTTCTGCAAGATTTCGAGATGTTATCCAAGATTCACTGCCTATCCACTGCAGCCCTGTGATGTTGTGTTCTGCAATTACTTTCACAAGAGGGACAAAATCTCCTAATGAGATAAAAGCTACCACCACCCTGGCTGTTCCTTTTTTTATCACTTCCATTGTCTTCATGAACTGTTCTTGTGGATCAGTTCTTAATATGGCCTCTGAGTATTCAATACAAATCCCTTCTTGTTTTGCAACCTCTTCAAATGCTGCTATCCCATTATTACCATAGTCACTGCGACTCCTGACCGCCCCAACCCAGTTCCAGCCAAAAAACTTGACAACTTGAGCCAGTGCTCTGCTTTGGTAATAATCACTGGGTATTGTTCTAAAGAAGGATGGATATCTTTTTCTGTTACTCAGGCATGCACATGTGGCAAAATGACTGACCTGCAAGATAAAGAAGTACGTTATATTAACCCCATAATTTTCAGATGCTTTTTTCCTGTTGTTAATGTACTATAAATCATCACTATGTAGTTAACATAATTGTTATAAACATACTACTAGAATCAAACTAAATTAAGAAAAACAATTCTGTATTTACTTGTATTTTCAATTGTTTACATTCGATTTGATGCATGTTCCAGTAGTTCATCATATTTATCTGATAATTGTTGTCTTGATTAATTAGAATAAGTAAGAGTTCTTACGACAGGTATGTTGAATGGCCCAACCACAGTAGCCAACGCTATGGTAGGAGAAGATGTTGACTCTCCAACAATGGCCTGAACAGCTGGTGATCTAGAGCAGGATGTATCACTCAACATTTCTCCATAGCCATTCATCAAAGCCATACCTGATTGGATAGCCAGAGTTATAGAACTACAGGCATCATATATTTTATAGCCCAAAGAAACACCAGGCAACAGCAGTGTGCTGTTATTTATCTCCTCAATGGCAAAAATAAATGTCTGAGCAAATTTAAATTCACGCAAATTCAACCTGTAAAATAAAATAATCAGATGTGTGAAACTGCAGATAAAAATCAGTCATGTTCATTTTGTTGTTTGTTTTGTTTTGTTTTAAGACATTGATATCATCATACAGACCTGACACATGTTGTTGGCTCTGGTTTGGAATTGAAAGGATGCATCTTTAGCAAAGCACTTCTGTGAATTGAGAAAATCGCTCCAATGTTGATGTCTCTTTCTGCAGAAAGTACAGGGAAGGCAGGCTGACCAAGCAGACTGCAAACTTGTGCTGAAGCTGGCACAAATACACCATGCAACACCAACAGCCGTAGCAGCAGTGGCATAGTCCTCTTTGCCATGCCAATACTATGTATGTAGAGCAGAAACCTCTGAGACAGAACTGGAACAGTGCTGCATTTTATTGTATCTTAAAATGCCCTGTGGGATTAGCATATTGAACCATTTACATGTTTCATTATGATGGACACAGCATTTTGGGGAACTTACAGTCTTGCTTACATTGTTTCAAATGTATCTTTATACAGTATTCAATTTATTCTATCATTAAACAGGGTAAATTAAATAATGCAGCTTCTTTGATTCTTTGATGACAGACAAAGCTGTGCCTGTATCAGCACTGATGTGAGAAGGACATTTTGCATGGCCAAAGACATTTGACAAAAAAAAAAAAAAAAAATGCTTACAAATGGCTCCACACAGCTCAGGGGGGTGAATAAAGGCCTTTTGTAGCAAACTGATGCTTTTTTGTAAAAAATAAATAAATAAAAAAAATTTCAATTTTTAAAATGTAATAATACATTTGCACTAAATTTGTGCTAACTATCATACATGTAAACCATTCCAGGCGGATGACGTAGACATATGCATAGCACATGTGCCACTGATCTTGCAATAACCAACAATAGTTTACAGGAGCAAAGGAGGCAAAGTTTCCTTATTTTAGCAAAGGAAAACCAATCTCCTCTTGGCTCGAAATCCTGATATTTTTCTTTACAAATCCTCCTTTTGTACTTGTAATTCATGACCACTGTTTTGTTTTGCATTCTATGTCATCCGCCCGGAACAGCTTCCGTTTACGACAGTTAGTGCAAGCTAGAGAAAAGTGATTACTACATTTTAAATATTGATATTTTCCCCCCGGAGCTGTGTGGAGTACTTTTTTTTATTATGGATAGATGCACTTTGTTGGACTTTTAAACAGAAACACCTGCCCATTGCCATTATAAAGCTTGGAAGAGCCAGGATAAATGTGCATAACTTTATTAGTGCATCTGTCATTGTATTTTTTTCTAATAAGCTCTCTGAGGTTGTGCCCTTCAAGGATGCTGCTGGGGAAAGTTTTTAAAAAACTTAAAACCATAAAAAAAAAAAAAAAAAACTTTTAATAACTTTTTTCATACTGGAGCTACTGCAATCAACACTTGGACAAGTTCACATTGTACAAAAGAGTGGGGAAACAGGAAACACAAACTACAAAGTACAACAAAATACATAAACTACTTAAATCCACAATTCAGTTTGTGATGCGTCCATCCAGGTTTAGCAGCATTTTCTTGATCATGGTTCGAGGCGAGAAAGCTGCAGTCCTTCGAGCAGAACCCTCTTAGGTAAGGGTATGATAGAGCTTGTTCTCAAAGCCAACATGAAGTAAAGGGTTTTACAGGTTTTACTTCATTGTACCCAAAAAGGGTGGCAGACTCAAACCGATCCTAGAGTTTTGAATCGAGCCCTTTAGAAGCTCCCATTTAAAATGTTAACCCTCAAACACATTCTCACATGTGTCAGGGATCAGGATTGGTTCATGGTAATTGGTTTGTGGTTCCTTTCATATGTCACAACTTGCCCACAAACTCTCACCTTGGACCCAGCACAGACTCAAGTCTCTGCGTGCCACTCACATTCAGGGACAACTCAAACGTTTGCAAATTCTCTCTCATGACAAGTCACACTCCGGTACAAATGCACTGGCACACAGCTGGCCCAGGAATCTATGCAAGTATGCATTTCCCCCAGTGAGCCTCATTGCACAGACATTGTGCAAAGTCAGGGAGAACAGAGAACAGCTCCTGTTGGTAGCCCCATATTGGTCCTGTCATTGGCTCCTCCCTGGCGCATTCCTCTAAGGAGGGACCTCCTCTCCCAGGTAAAAGGCACAATCTGGCACCTGTGCCCAGCTGTGCCGTTCCATCCGTGGTGGTAAACACCCTTACGCAGGCCAGGGCGACCACTATGAGGATTTTTGTGAATTTTTGGTGATCTTCACAAGGCAAGGAGCCATGGAGATGTGGCATCGAATCGTGCTATCTTCCTCCAAGGAGACTTGGATAGGTACCTTACTGCTTCTATACTTAAGGTGTACGTGGCTGAAATTTCCACAAACCACGACATAGTGGAAGACAGATTGGTGGGAAGGCATGATTTAGTTATTAGATTTCTCAGAGACTTTTTCTTGACATGTTGGCTTGTTAATATCCCATATACTCGTGACATGGTCTGGTAGTTGTAGCGTTGAGTATAGGGACCCCTAGTGTCGTACACTCAACACAACATCGGAGTGAACAACTGAAAGGGAACGTATTGATTACGTATGGTGGGAATGGAGACATTGTGTCCCTTATGCCTCAACTTAAAACTGCCTCTGAGTGGGTTGAAACACTTCTCGACTCCTCAGAACAGAACAGAAGTGAACAGATGATGCGCTGGCCTATTTATACTCGCATATTCGGGCCGTGGCCAGCTTTGCAAATTCTGCGCACCCAATTTCATTGGCCTTTTCTCAATGATGTCAGAGGTGTTTGGGCTCCCATGTGTGACCCCTAGTGTCGTACACTCGACTCAACATCTCTGTTCCCTCCACCATACATAACCAAGATGTTTTCTAATTAGTACAGGGTACTTGGGCTCATCTGTTAAACTGTCAACTTGAGATTTGAATCTGTGGCGGAAGATAGTATATTTCTGCATTTATTTTTTTATTTTTTTAACCTAACACACTTTTTTAGTACACACACAAACCACACTCTGACATCCTAATTATCATGCCCACACATTTATAGCTGCATCATTTATCCTACTGGATCTATAATACAGCAAAAGCAGAAAACGGGAAAAGGTGAGTATTTGCTTTGTAGGCCAAACCTGAGAAAACAACACCATCTGGTGTAAAAAAATAAAAATAAATAAATATTTTGAAGCCAACAGGATGAAAGCCTATTAACAGGACTGCATAATTTTATAGTTAAAAGGTCCTGGGATTAAACATTTAAATGCGTTTCATTTGGGACATTTGCTTCCTTACAGTCATAACTAGCTAACTGGTTAATTAAATAATTTTGTGCATAATGTAAAACAGATTTAGTAAAGTAAATGAGGGTGAAATATGACAGTAGTTATACAAATTCTAAATAAAAATTCACACTTGTACCAATAATTTATGCTGTTGGCATTAACACAGGCAAAATTATAAAATAAATAAATAAAAAAATAAAAATAAAAAAATAAACCTGATAAAGACAAAAATGTAAATAAAATCAGTGGTTATTTTCTTATTTGTTTACAAACTTGTGCCATAAAGCAGTTGTATAAACGCAATATCACACTTGTATCTAAGTATTTATTGTATGTGTATATTGTGTGTGTATCACCCAAAACAGAGATGTTATTAGTTTTAGTATGTACCATACACATATTATGATTTATTTTGAATTATAAAATGGTTATTTCCATTCCTCGACTCTGATTGGTCAGTAGCTGTGTTTTATTCACAATACAGCACGGCTATGACCCCTTCATCCAACGTTTCTGTGTATCATTGCACAACACCCTTAGCAACATAAACAATCAATAATATAGCGTAAAAACTGTTCCATGTATTATGTATTTTGGCAGAATTAACTGTTTGTTATTTATTTAATAAGGTATGAGTGACCCCTGCTGACGTTATGTTGCAGCTTTTATCTTTGAGACCACGCCCTTCCCCCAGTCAGAGAAATGCTCCTCATGTTATATGTTGGTGTCTGTGCGTGTCTTTGTGGAAGCCCACAGTTTTCGAAGTGAGGAGGGAATATTACTGTATTTATTATTTTTCTGTTTCAGGAATGATTTAGTATGTCCATATATACATCAGTTTACAGTGTAATGTAAAACTTACAAACTAGTGTTGTGCCGGTCTATTTTAAAACTAAAAGATGAAAACAGAAAATAGACATTTTCTCATGCTAAGAGATAAGCAGATGTATGTATGTGTAACAGAGGAGGCTGAGAGAAGTGGATCCAAGTGCATGCTTTATTTGAATAGACGTAGTCAAACAGGCGAAGTCAGAAACGGCAAACACAAACATCCAAGAACATCCAGAAGAATAATCCAATAAACATGCAAAAATGGTCAGGGGCAGGCGGCAAGAATCAATAATACAAAAACAATCCAAGGGTCGAAACACAGAGAAACTAGAAAACGCAGAACAAGGGGAAATTACTACTAAACACTAATCAACGATCCGTGAACACAGTGGGGGAAGGGAGAGGCTTTGTGGGACATGTGGGAGCGAGGGTACGCAAGGCGGAGCAGACGACCACCAGAGCCAGACCGAAATCCTCCAGTGTGGAGCAGGAGCCCACCAGGGTGGAGAAGGCGGAGCAGGAGCCCACCAGGGCGGCGCAGACGGAGCAGGAGCCCACCAGGGCGGTGCAGATGGAGCAGGAGCCCACCAGGGCGGAGCAGACGGAGCAGGAGCCCACCAGGGCGGAGCAGACAGAGTAGGAGCCCACCAGGGCAGAGCAGACTGAGCAGAGGCCCGCCAGAGGCAAAGCAGGGAGCCTTGGCGGCGCTGGCAGAGCAGGGAGCCTTGGCGGTGCTGACAGAGCAGGGAATTTCTGCTATGAACGCCGCCTCGAAGAGAGTCATTGGCGCAGCGGATTCTTTGGCTGGCGAGGCTTCAGGAGTACTGCCATCGTGGGCAGTTCGGTGGTTAATGGGAGGCATACCGGGTTTGAGGGAGTAAGGCTTTGGAGTGTAGGTTCTACCGGTTTGTCCGCAGCCCGCACTGACATCAGAGGAGGGTCCATGATATTGGTAATCAAAACATGCCGAGGCTCTGGCAGATCAGACGAGGCGTGGTTTGGCTCAGGACGCTCAGGTGAGACGTGACTTGGCTTTGGGTACTTGGGCGAGGCGTGACTTGACCTTGCTTGACCTTGAAGGAGCAACGGTGACTTGACTTGGTTTTAGTGGAACAGTTGTGACTTGACTTGGCTTGGCTTGAACGACTGTGACTTGACTTGGCTTTAGTGGAACAGCTGTGACTTGACTTGGCTTGGCTGGAACGGTTGTGGCTTGACTTGGCTTAGGAGGTGCTGCTTGACTTGACTCAGAAAATGCTGCTTGGCTTGACTCAGTATGTGAAGTGGTGTCTTGATGTGATTCAGGAGGTGCAGCTATGTCTTGACTTGATTCAAGAAGTGCTGCTTTGTCTTGACTTGACTCTAAAGGAACAGCTGCTGTGATGTAACTTGACCTTGCAGGAACATCGGCTGTGACGTGACTTGACTTTACAGGAACGGCAGCTGTGACGTGACTTGACTTAGCAGGAACGGCAGCTGTGACGTGACTCGACTTTACAGGAACAGCAGCTGTGATGTGACTTGACCTTGCAGGAACAGCAGCTGTGACATGAATTGATGTTGCAGAAACAGCAACTGTGACATGACTTGACTTTGCAGGAACAGTAGCTGTGACGTGACTTGACAGGAACAGTAGCTGTGACGTGACTTGACTGTACAGGAGCATCAAACATGACATGAACAGGCTGTGGCTCGGGTGATCTGATGCTGGCGAGCGCTGGCTTGGCAGACGTGACGTTAGTAGTCGCTGGCTTGGCTGACGTAGCGTTAGCAGGTGCTGGCTTGGCTGACGTGGCTTTAGCAGATGCTGGCTGACGTGGAGTTAGAAGACGCTGGCTTGGCTGATGCTGTGATGTAAGGTGGCCGTGGCTTGACAGACATAGCGTGATCTGGTTCTGGAGCAGCTGACTTAGCGTAGGCT
>NC_133371.1:20327542-20357962 GCF_049309525.1 Garra rufa | reverse complement strand
ATGCAGTATTGCGAATAAGTTAAGACTGAAGGGCATTGTTAGGCATGACACAAAGCGGTCCCTCTTCAACCTTTTATTCACAATACAGCTTAGCCTCTTGTACCTTATTGGTTACCTACACATACCGAAATAAATTATCTTTTACATTATTTATTACACTCAAAGGGCTCGTGGGGGTCATTTACCCATCAAATGTTTTTTAGAGTTCTTGTCTGGTTTCAGTAAAATGATATAACATTTAGGAATAAATATGCAAAATAACATTCCATACGTGGAGGCTAAAATGGCAAATATCTCCACTGCCACAGTAAATTTTCCAGGAGAACTAACATAAGCTGGTATAAAAGCAATCCAAACAGCACAGAATATGAGCATACTGAATGTGATGAATTTGGCTTCATTAAAATTATCCGGGAGTTTTCGAGCAAGAAAAGCCAAAAAGAAACATAGAATAGCAAGCAGTCCTATATAACCTAACACAGCCCAGAAACCAATGACTGATCCCACATTACACTCTAGAATTATCTTTTCTTTGAAGTACTTGAGATTTTTAAATGGAAAAGGGGGTGATATTGTTAACCAAAGTACACAAATAAGCACTTGTATAAGAGTAAAGGCAAAAACACTGAGTCTTTGTTGAGGAGGCCCAAACCATTTCATTACATTACTCCCTGGAAGTGTAGCCCTAAAGGCCATTAACACTACTATTGTTTTTCCCAGAACACAGGAGATACAGAGGACAAAAGTGATGCCAAATGCTGTGTGACGTAACATACAGGACCACTCAGTGGGCCGACCAATGAAGGTAAGTGAACAGAGAAAACACAACATCAGTGAAAACAGGAGCAAAAAGCTTAGTTCTGTGTTGTTGGCTTTCACTATTGGGGTATTTTTATATCTGAAAAATATGACTGCAATTAGAATTGTTATAAATGCACCAACAACTGAAATAGTTGTGAGCAAAATTCCCATGATCTCCTCATAAGACAAAAATTCAGTTTCCTTCTTAACACATCCATCATTTTGTAGATTTGACCAGAAGTCTTGATGGCACCGCAGACATGTTACAGAATCTGTATGTAATGGACGTAATTATTAATAACAGTAATTGTAGTGTTTTCTGTCTTTATCTATCTATTTCTGTCTTTATATAGTGATTTAATTTTCACCTGTAGTGTTACTGATCTCTCCCTCTGTACATGGTATGCAGTCATAACAACATATAGGTTTTCCTTTCTTCACAGCTTTCCTAGTGCCAGGGGGACAGCTCTCGCTGCACACAGACACCGGTACCTGTGACAAAAATGTATTTTTTTTCCTTTGCCATTTACTTATAGAAAATGAAATTCTGAAAATAGATAAATAAATTGTTGTAAGTTTGTCTCTTTTTTTCCTCACCTTTGTGGAATTATTTGGCCATAAAATTGATGGCATATTGACAGCTAAACGATCTATCCCCAGAAAAGAAGCATCATAAAGCCCAACAGTAACAAATTCATAGTGTTGTTTCTTACTTGGTTGCCAATTTATTATCTCATATTTCGCCACTGGATCACCATTCTCATCAAAGTAAACCTCCTCACCATCTTTGGTTTTGAAATGTACCTTTTTCAGGTGCTTCAGAAACTGAAAAAAAAAGAAGACAAATTCACCATCTAAAGCAGTCACTAACTTAAATGTTTGACATGGCAAACAGTACATGTTTTTATCTCAACAAAATTATATATGTACAGTACATACAGTGCAAATACTGAATTGTTGAATATGTTGTGTCCATGTGTACAACCTTAGAGAATACTGAATTTTATATAGCAGTAGATATAAAATAGTGTTAACCCACTGTTGAAGGATCAGGCTGTTTCTTTGAGAAACATTTTTCCTTGCAGCCCAGAAGGTCATGGAGTGTATGAGCAACAGCATACACTCCTTTGTACACATTGCTGAAGATGGGCATAAGTGACATGTCTGTAAATAAATTTTGCACTTGAGACAGTTCCTCCTTGCCTGTACATGCAGTTGTGGACACAAAATCATTTTTGGTAGAGTATTTACACTGAAACAGGGCTTCCCAAAATTCAGTAAAAATTGCACCTCCTGAAGACTTCAGTGGCTTTATATCTAGAATGAATTCTTGCAGACCTGTCACTTTTGTTTTGGGTATAGCCAGACCAATTGCTCCTTGTAGAATGTGGTGCTTATCCATACTGGCAATGACTGAATCAGATATCCAGGCTTCAGTGCCTACCCACTGGTATCCAGTAATATTGTATTTAACAAATTTATGCAGCAGAACCTCCAAGTCCCAGTGAGCAAGAAATCCCACAATCACTCGTGAAGTGGAGCTTTTAATCTGCTCAATTATTCTCATTACTTTATCTTCAGGGTAGGTTCTAAAAAACGGGAGAGAATATTCCAAACAAATACCCATCTGTTCAGCCACCTTAGTAAAAGTGGCCATCCCACTGTTACCATAATCATCATCCGTTCTTAAGGCTCCCACCCAGGTCCAGCCAAAGTTTCTAACCAGTTCTGCCAGTGCTCTGCTCTGGTAGTGGTCACTTGCAATAGTTCGAAGAAATGATGGATATTTGACTTTGTCACTAAGGCATTCACAAGTGGCATAGTGACTGATCTAAGAGATTAATATATACAGAAGCAATATGGTATAACACATCCAGGATAATTACATGTTATTTATTTAAAATATAGATTACAATTAAAACATTTTATATAATTTTAAAAACACTAAATTGTGATAAATTGTAACATATAAAATTACCAATGGAAGCTTGAATGGTCCGATACCCTTTGATATCGCCATGCATGCTGAAGAAGTTGTGTCCCCAATAATGGCCTGCACTTCAGCGTGCTTTGTGCATGGCCCTTCAATAGACGTTTTCTCATACCCATTTGCAAGGGCCATAGCTGCTCGAACCCCAACCGCCACTGAGCCGCACGTGTCGTAGATCTTGTAGCCTAATGAGACCCCAGGTAGCAAAGTGGAACTGTTATTAATTTCCTCTATTGCGAAGAGCATGGACTGTGCGTACTGGAAGTCTCTGAAATTAAGACTTGATAAAAAAAAACAAAAAAAAAAAAAAACTATGATTTAATCAAATAACATATAGCACTTGTATTTACAAAATCTTTTATTATACCATTTCTCAGCTTTTACTTACCTGATGCACTTCAGTGGAGGTGGCATGATGGAATATGTCAGTTGCCTGACTTCCCAGCTGCTATGGAAAGAGAAAACCCCTCCAACTATGATGTCCCCATCTTTCCATAGCTCAGGGTGTACAGGCTCTCCTCGTAGAGTACAGACAGTTTCATTAGCTTTAGAGAAAGTCATGATGGCTATTACCATATGTAGTAGTGCAACCAGTGGCTCCATTCACCCATTTAATAGATACTATCATATGTCAATTGTGTCAGCTCTGACATTTTAGCTAATAGAAGGACTTTGAGGTTTTTATAGAGATCTTAAAATCTGCTGGGAAATTACATAGGTTGACCTCATTTGAAGGAGGTGCCACATTTGGACATGATCAGAGTACATTGCTGCACTTTTGTAAGCTATGGTTTTAGGTCAACACCCAGGCATGTGTCTGTGTGAATATTTTTTTTCTTTGCTATTTATTCATTTTTGAATATTATTTTACCTTTTTTAGCTGTTTAAGCACAACTGATGTATCATATGATCTGCAGGAAGTATCAGATTGCAAATTTGCATCATACTGTCAGGTTTCGGGTAAATGGAAGAGGCGAGGACTCAATGATGCAAAGTATGGGCTTTATTGGAAAATAAAATAAACAAAACAACCAAAACTACCCCGAGGGGGAAAAACAGTACAAGGCTTGGCAGGAACAAGGTAGGACAGGACACATCCAGGGAAATACGTTGACAAACTGGTGCAGGACTGCAAACAAAAGGAGAATAAGTAGGGAGCAAATGAGGCAGGTAATGAGGGAAACACAGGTGGGGCAAATTAACCAATAATCAGGAAACAAGATGAGTGGGGTCAAACAAAAACACAAGCACATGGCCAGCAATACAAAATCACAAGCCATGTGCTTGAACAAAACAAGACACGAACACAAAGCTAATAAGAAAACTCATAAGCTGCATGTTCACACAAAACAATGACATGAAAGCACACAGCCAGCAAAAAACAAGCTGCGTGCTACAAAGGTACAAGACAAAAACATAACATAACATGAGAACACACAGCCAAAAACATGAGCTGCATGCAACAACACAAGACAACAAGAAAAGAACAATCCACGTAACAGAAGAGCATACGGCCCAAGAAAACTCGAGACCGCAACAAGACAGAACATGGAGTGTGAGTGTCCGAACCCCAACACGATACTGAAACTCAACAAGACATGAGTGCCGGGATCCGAACACCACACTCCAACAAGAAACAAGGCACGCAGACAACATGAAAACAAGACATGGCGGGAGTGTCAGGGCTCTGCCACAAAACCACAAGAAAACTAGACCGAAGTCACAGAACCCTAACACATACAATACGGTTGAAAAGTTACATATACAGATCTGGCCATTTAAAATGCGCGCAGGAACGGAAGTGCTCTCGCGTGACACCGGTGTATTCTGAGGGATCCCAGAAAATGCTTTGACACAGGAAAGACATGGTCAGTAGGGGGCAGTCATGTAATGCACTGAACTGAAGCGGCAGCAAACACCGCTGCAAGCTAAAAGACTCGATTGTACGGTGACCTGGAGGGGACATCTTCGGTTCACTTATGTTTGTCGTGGCCACGACATATAAACTTGTGGGAATGTCATATTATGTCGTTGCCACGAGATATTAATTCGTGGGAACGTCATATTATGTCGTGGCCACGAGATCATTTTGTCGAGGTAACGAGTTCTTATATTGAGGGAACAACATGCATTTCTCGTGGCCACGAGTTTAATGCATAAACAAACCTGCATGACCATAGTAACCCAGGATTTTTTTATTTTGAGTTAAGAAATTATTAAGTTGGCTTGGGAAAGCCAACTTACTGAAATCCTATTTAAACTTATTAAGTTGGCTTGGGAAAGCCAACTTACTGAAATCCTATTTAAACTTATTATGTTGGCTTGGAGAGCCAACATACTGTTATGCTATTTAAACTTATTATTATTATGTTGGCTTGGAGAGCCAACATACTGTTATGCTATTTAAACTTATTATTATGTTGGCTTGGAGAGCCAACATACTGTTATGCTATTTAAACTTATTATTATGTTGGCTTGGAGAGCCAACATACTGTTATGCTATTTAAACTTATTATGTTGGCTTGGAGAGCCAACATACTGTTATGCTATTTAAACTTATTATTATGTTGGCTTGGAGAAGCCAACATATTGTTATGCTATTTAAACTTATTATGTTGGCTTGGAGAAGCCAACATATTGTTATGCTATTTAAACTTATTATTATTATTATTATTATTATTAAACTTCTTCTGAGACTAAAATTCTATACGCTACTCCTCCTACAGCTTTAAGGCTACAAGCCCCAAACTCGGCAGAGCCCTGGGCCCTGACCCCGAGTTTGTTGCTATATCTTTTTAGACTGATCAGACTTACAGTTGATTTATTATTAATTTTTTTACATTAAAAATTCCTAAAATTTCGCCCTCTAATGGAGCAATATTCCAGTATGGCAAGCCGTTTTAACCTAAAATCCACACAAGATCCTCTATGGCAAGCTGTTTTAGCCTAAAATATACTAAGCATTTCTTGTCGTACTGCCATTTTTACTAGCAACAATTCAATTAGAGAGCTCTAAGTGTTCTGGGCTGGCCCTTTTGCCCCAAGGCTGCCCGGTTTGGCTCTCCAAGCCAACATTTAAAGTTTGTCATCGAACTTTAGCTTCTAGTTATTATTATGTTGGCTTGGAGAAGCCAACATATTGTTATGCTATTTAAACTTATTATTATTATTATTATTATTAAAATTCTTCTGAGACTAAAATTCTATACGCTACTCCTCCTAGAGCTTTAAGGCTACAAGCCCCAAACTTGGCAGAGACCTGGGCCCTTGTCTCGAAAGTGTTGCTATATCTATTTGGACTGATCAGATTTACAGTTGATTTATTATTAATTTTTTTACATTAAAAATTCCTAAAATTTCGCCCTCTAATGGAGCAATACCTCTCCACTGAATGGAACTCTCCACTGAATGGAAATATGTCCCATAGATTTGAATGGGCTGAGAAAAAAAGCGCCCTCTAAAGGAGTAATTCCTCTCTACTCAACAGGAGATCGCTGAGCTCTGACCAACTTCCACTTTGACTTCGATGGAAAATGCAAATAAATAACGCCTTTAAAATTAAAATATTCCAGCGATTTAATTGTAAATACCCATTAGAACACATCAAGACCTGAATTCAGCTATTTGAGCTAATTTATTCAAAACTCTAAGCATTCCTTCACCGTGTACAGCTTCAGCACGTACTCTCTCTGTATATCTGCTCACAAACGACCTAATTTGCACGAATTAGAACGCCTTTAAAATTAAAATATTACAGCGATTTAACTCTAAATACCCATTACAACACATCAACAGCTAAATCAGTTTGTGATCTGTTTTATTTCAAAGTTGAAGTACTGTCTTCAGCAAATGTGTTACACAGACGAGCTTCACGGCTCGGAGCTAACCCGACTGAGAATTATACATGACTGAACGTCTTTTAAAAGCATTTAAATAAAAACACTCCAGCGATTGTACACTATAAATATAGAAGAATATTTTAAAGAGCTACATTGGGTGTAAATGAGCTATTTCAAACGTTTTACTAACGAACATGAGATGTATGGCTGCATTATCAGTCTGTCAACAAATACATCATTTGCACGTCTTTTAAAGGCATTTAAATAAAAACACTCCAGCGATTGCACACAATAAATATAGAAGAAAATTTTAAAGAGCCACATTGAATGCAAATGACCTGTTTCAAAGGTTTTTAAGGAACATAAGGCTGCATTATCAGTCTGTCAACAAAGAATTCATTTGCACGTCTTTTAAAGGTAATCAAATAAAAACATTCCAGCGATTGCACACAATAAATATAGAAGAATATTTTAAAGAGCTGCATTGAGTGCAAATGAGCTGTTTGCACTGCTCAGTTCTTCGTCTGCATCGTCAAAGACATCATTTGCACGTCTTTTAAAGGTATTTAAATACAAAAACTGCAGCGATTTAACACAATAATAGTATAGTAATATATTACAAAGGTTAAATGCTTGCTTATTTCTGCTTTTCGGCTCAACCGCACGGCAACGCGACGCGGCTTTGAAGCAGGCGCTCATCACATATTCTAGTATGGCAAGCCGTTTTAACCTAAAATCCACACACGATCCTCTATGGCAAGCTGTTTTAGCCTAAAATATACTAAGCATTTCTAGTCGTACTGCCATTTTTACTAGCAACAATTCAATTACAGAGCTCTAAGTGTTCTGGGCTGGCTCTTTTGACCGAAGGCTGCCCAATTTGGCTCTCCAAGCCAACATTTAAAGTTTGTCATCGAACTTTAGCTTCTAGTTATTATTAAAATTCTTCTGAGACTAAAATTCTATACGCTACTCCTCCTAGAGCTTTAAGGCTACAAGCCCCAAACTCGGCGGAGCCCTGGGCCCTGGTCACGAAAGTGTTGCTATATCTTTTTGGAATGATCAGACTTACAGTTGATTTAATATTAATTTTTTTACATGAAAAATTTCTATAGGATTTCAATGGGCTGAGAAAAAATGCGCCATCTAGAGGCGCAATACCTCTCGACTGAAGAGGCGGGACTCAAACCTCTTGCTTACAGTCACTCTGAAATCGGTGGAAATACAAATAAATACCGCCTTAAAAATTCAAATATTACAGCGATTTAACTCTAAATACCCATTAGAACATATCAACAGCTAAATTCAGTGGTTTGTGAGTAGTTCTTGTAAAAGAAAAGCTCGCACCCTTCAGCGCTTGTACAAGCCGTCAGCACTAGGCTTCTCTCTCTCGACATGTGCTCACAAACAACATAAATTGCACGAATTAGAACGCCTTTAAAATAAATATATTTCAGCGATTTGTTTGTAAATACCCATTAGAACACATCAACAAATCAGCCTTTTGTGATCTGTTTTATTTCAAAGTTAAAGCACTGTCTTCAGCAAATGTGTTATACAGACGAGCTTTCACGGCTCGGAGCTAACTTACCCGACTGAGAATTATGACTGCACGTCTTTTAAAAGCATTTAAATAAAAACACTCCAGCGATCCAACACAATAAATATACAAGAATATTTTAAAGAACTACCTTAGCTGCAAATGAGCTTTTCAATACGTTTCACTAACGAACATGTTACCGAGCTGAGACTTACTTTCACTTTGATTTCGGTGGAAAATGCATATAAATAACGCCTTTAAAATTACAATATTCCAGCCATTTAATTGTAAATACCCATTAGAACACATCAAGACCTGAATTCAGCTGTTTGAGCGAATTTATTGAAACCCCTAAGCATTTCCTTCACCGCGTACAGATTGCTTTCAACGAGTTTACATGGATACGAACGACATAATTTGCACGAATTTGACCGCCTTTAAAATTACATTATTGCAGCGATTTAATTCAGTCCACCCATTAGAAAATATCAACAGCTAAATGCAGTTGTTTGTGACTATTTTTTTTTTCATACAGAGAGCGCTGCGTTCAGCTGTGTGTTAGACATGAGCTCCGAGATGTCCGACTGAGAATTATACATGACTGCACGTCTTTTAAAGGCATTTAAATAAAAACACTCCAGCGATTCAACACAATAAATATAGAAGAATTTTTTAAAGACCTGCATTGGGTGCAAATGACGTTTTTCATAGGCTTAACTAACATGAGGTGCACGGCTGCATTTATGTGTCTGTTAACAAAGACATCATTTGCACGTCTTTAAAAGGTATTTTAATACAAACACTCCAGCGATTCAACACAATAATAGTTCAGTCATATAATAAAAAGTTTAAATGCTTGCTTATTTCTGCTTTTCGGCTCAACCGCACGCGACGCAACGCGGCTTTGAAGCAGGCGCTCATCACTTATTCCAGTATGGCAAGCCGTTTTAACCTAAAATACACATTAATCCACTATGGTGTTCTGGGCTGGCCCTTTTGCCCGAAGGCTGCCCGGTTTGCTTCTCCAAGCCAACATTTAAAGTTTGTCATCGAACTTTAGCTTCTAGTTTTTATTATTCTTATGACCTAAAGAAATTTCTGACAGCTACTCCTCCGAGGCCTTTGAAGCCACAAGGCCCAAACTTGGCAGAGACCTGGGCCCTTGTCCCGAAAGAGTTGCTATATCTATTTGGACTGATCAGATGTACAGTTGATTTATTATTAATTTTTGAATATGACAAATTTCCCAATGAATTACATGGGCTGAGAAAAAATGCGCCCTCTAACAGTAATACCTCTCGACTGAAGAGGCGGGACTCAAACCTCTTACTTACAGTCACTCTGAAATCGGTGGAAATACAAATAAATACCGCCTTAAAAATTTAAATATTACAGCGATTTAACTCTAAAAACCCATTAGAACATATCAACAGCTAAATTCAGTGGTTTGTGAGTAGTTCTAGTAAAAGAAAAGCTTGCACCCTTCAGCGAGTATACAAGCCGTCAGCACGAACTCTCTCTGTATGTGCTCATAAACAACATAACTTGCACGAATTAGAACGCCTTTAAAATTAATATATTTCAGCGATTTATTTGTAAATACCCATTAGAACACATCAACAAATCAGCCTTTTGTGATCTGTTTTATTTAAAAGTTAAAGCACTGTCTTCAGCAAATGTGTTATACAGACGAGCTTTCAGGCTCGGAGCTAACTTACCCGTCTGAGAATTATACATGACTGCACGTCTTTTAAAAGCATTTAAATAAAAACACTCCAGCGATCCAACACAATCAATATACAAGAATATTTTAAAGAACTACATTAGCTGCAAATGAGCTTTTCAGTTTCACTAACACTTTGAATTTGGTGGAAAATGCGGGACGTTCTAAAACGCTTAACGTGAAAAACGCTTAACGTGGCTTAACGTACGTAAAAAACGACCAGGAAACCCTACATTTGTGTCAAACCTTACTTGGAACAAACACTAACTATTATCAAAAGAACGAGTCCTTATTCCACAGATAAAGTGAAGAATATCACGTTAAGCGTTTTCTCCCCCATAGAAGCCCATTATAAGGAAACAGCTTAACGTGGTTTAACTTACCTCAACAGCGACCAGGGAAAGACCAAACTTCTGTCAAATTTTAGCTACTTATAATAAATACTTTCTGTTGTCAAAAGAACGAGTTCTTATTCAGCATATAAAGTAATCGCCCCCCAGGGAAGTCCATTCAAAAAACGCTTTAATGTGGCTTATGGAGCTGAACGACCGGCAAAAAAACAAATTTTGGTCAAACGTTACATATAATAAACACTGACACTGCAAGTATTTATTATGTAACATCAGAAATTTGGTTTTAAGATACGTTAAACCACGTTAAGTTATTTCCTTATCTATGGGGGACGCTTAACATGATATATTCACTTTATATGCGGAATAAGAGCTCATTCTTTTGACAGCATAGTATTTATTATAAGTAAAATTTGACAGAAGTTTGTTTTTCACCAGTCGTTGTTAAAGTTAAACCATGTTAAGCTCTTTCCTTATGGACTTCTATGGGGGACGCTTAACGTGATTCTCTTTTTATGCTGCATGAGATCTCATATTTTGACAGCAGCAAGTGTTTATTATATGTAATGTTTGACCAAAATTTGTTTTTTTTGCCGGTCGTTGTTCAGCTCCATTAAGCCACATTAAAGCGTTTTTTAAATTGACTTCTATGGGGGGGGGGGGGGGGCGATTACTTTATATGCTGAATAAGAGCTCGTTCTTTTGACAGCATAAAGTATTTATTATAAGTAAACTTTGATAGAAGTTTGGTCTTCCCTGGTCGTTGTTAAGGTAAGTTAAACCACGTTAAGCTGTTTCCTTATAATGAGCTTCTATGGGGGAGAAAACGCTTAACGTGATATTCTTCACTTTATCTATGGAATAAGGACTCGTTCTTTTGATAGTAGTTAGTGTTTATTCCAAGTAAGGTTTGATACAAATTTAGGGTTTCCTGGTCGTTTTTTACGTATGTTAAGCCACGTTAAGCGTTTTTCACGTTAAGCGTTTTAGAACGTCCCGAAAATGCATATAAATAATGCCTTTAAAATTACAATATTCCAGCCATTTAATTGTAAATACCCATTAGAACACATCAAGACCTGAATTCAGCTGTTTGAGCGAATTTATTGAAAACCCTAAGCAATTCCTTCACCGCGTACAGATTGCTTTCAACGAGTATACATGGAGACGAACGACATAATTTGCACGAATTAGAACGCCTTTAAAATTACAATATTGCAGCGATTTAATTCAGTCCACCCATTAGAAAATATCAACAGCTAAATGCAGTTGTTTGTGAGCATTTTGTTTTTTCATACAGAGAGCGCTGCATTCAGCAGTGTGTTAGACATGAGCTCCGAGATGTCCGACTGAGAATTATACATGACTGCACGTCTTTTAAAGGCATTTAAATAAAAACACTCCAGCGATTCAACACAATAAATATAGAAGAATAATTTAAAGACCTGCATTGGGTGCAAATGACGTTTTTCATAGGCTTAACTAACTAACATGAGATGCACGGCTGCATTTATGTCTGTTAACAAAGACATCATTTGCACGTCTTTTAAAGGTATTTTAATACAAACACTCCAGCGATCCAACACAATAATAGTTCAGTCATATAATAAAAAGTTTAAATGCTTGCTTATTTCTGCTTTTCGGCTCAACCGCACGGCAACGCGACGCGGCTTTGAAGCAGGCGCTCATCACTTATTCCAGTATGGCAAGCCGTTTTAACCTAAAATACACATATTAATCCACTATGGTGTTCTGGGCTGGCCCTTTTGCCCGAAGGCTGCCCAATTTGGCTCTCCAAGCCAACATTTAAAGTTTGTCATCGAACTTTAGCTTCTAGTTATTATGTTGGCTTGGAGAGCCAACATACTGTTATGCTATTTAAACTTATTATTATTATTATATGTTATTATTCTTATGACCTAAGAAAATTTCTGACAGCTACTCCTCCGAGGCCTTTGAAGCCACAAGGCCCAAACTTGGCAGAGACCTGGGCCCTTGTCCCGAAAGAGTTGCTATATCTATTTGGACTGATCAGATGTACAGTTGATTTATTATTAATTTTTGAAAATGACATATTTCCCAATGAATTACATGGGCTGAGAAAAAATGCGCCCTCTAGCAGTAATACCTCTCGACTGAAGAGGCGGGACTCAAACCTCTTACTTACAGTCACTCTGAAATCGGTGGAAATACAAATAAATATCACCTTAAAAACTTAATTATTACAGCGATTTAACTCTAAATACCCATTACAACACATCAACAGCTAAATCAGTTTGTGATCTGTTTTATTTCAAAGTTGAAGCACTGTCTTCAGCAAATGTGTTACACAGACGAGCTTCACGGTTCGGAGCTAACTTACCCGACTAAGAATTATACATGACTGAACGTCTTTTAAAAGCATTTAAATAAAAACACTCCAGCGATTGTACACAATAAATATAGAAGAATATTTTAAAGAGCCGCATTGAATGCAAATGACCTGTTTCAAAGGTTTTTAATAACGAACATGAGATGTACGGCTGCATATCCGTCTGTGTCAACAAATGATTCATTTGCACGTCTTTTAAAGGTAATCAAATAAAAAAATTCCAGCGATTGCACACAATAAATATAGAAGAATATTTTAAAGAGCTGCATTGAGTGCAAATGAGCTGTTTCATAGATTTAACTAACTAATATTGGATGCACTGCTCAGTTCTTCGTCTGCATCATCAAAGACATCATGTGCACGTCTTTTAAAGGTATTTAATTACAAACACTCCAGCGATTAAACACAATAAATGTAGAATATTTTAAAGAGCTACATTGGGTGTAAATGAGCTATTTCAAACGTTTCACTAACGAACATCAGATGTATGGCTTTATTATCAGTCTGTCAACAAATACATCATTTGCACGTCTTTTAAAGGCATTTAAATAAAAACACTCCAGCGATTGCACACAATAAATATAGAAGAATATTTTAAAGACCTACATTGGGTGCAAATGACGTTTTTCATAGGCTTAACTAACTAACATGAGATGCACGGCTGCATTTATGTGTCTGTTAACAAAGACATCAAATTTGCACGTCTTTTAAAGGTATTTTAATACAAACACTCCAGCGATTCAACACAATAACAGTACAATCATATAATAAAAAGGTTAAATGCTTGCTTATTTCTGCTTTTCACCTCAACCGCACAGCAACGCGTCGTGGCTTTGAAGCAGGCGCTGCGCGAATCTTAAGATATGGCAAGCCGTTTTAACCTAAAATCCACACACAGTCCTCTATGGCAAGCTGTTTTAGCCTAAAATATACTAAGCATTTCTTGTCGTACTGCCATTTTTGCTAGCAACAATTCCATTAGAGAGTTCTAAGTGTTCTGGGCTGGCCCTTTTGCCCCAAGGCTGCCCGGTTTGGCTCTCCAAGCCAACATTTAAAGTTTGTCATCGAACTTTAGCTTCTAGTTATATTTTATTATTCTTATGACCTAAAGGAATTTCTGACAGCTACTCCTCCGAGGCCTTTGAAGCCACAAGGCCCAAACTTGGCAGAGACCTGGGCCCTTGTCCCGAAAGAGTTGCTATATCTATTTGGACTGATCAGATGTACAGTTGATTTATTATTAATTTTTGAAAATGACATATTTCCCAATGAATTACATGGGCTGAGAAAAAATGCGCCCTCTAGCAGTAATACCTCTCGACTGAAGAGGCGGGACTCAAACCTCTTACTTACAGTCACTCTGAAATCGGTGGAAATACAAATAAATATCACCTTAAAAACTTAATTATTACAGCGATTTAACTCTAAATACCCATTACAACACATCAACAGCTAAATCAGTTTGTGATCTGTTTTATTTCAAAGTTGAAGCACTGTCTTCAGCAAATGTGTTACACAGACGAGCTTCACGGTTCGGAGCTAACTTACCCGACTAAGAATTATACATGACTGAACGTCTTTTAAAAGCATTTAAATAAAAACACTCCAGCGATTGTACACAATAAATATAGAAGAATATTTTAAAGAGCCGCATTGAATGCAAATGACCTGTTTCAAAGGTTTTTAATAACGAACATGAGATGTACGGCTGCATATCCGTCTGTGTCAACAAATGATTCATTTGCACGTCTTTTAAAGGTAATCAAATAAAAAAATTCCAGCGATTGCACACAATAAATATAGAAGAATATTTTAAAGAGCTGCATTGAGTGCAAATGAGCTGTTTCATAGATTTAACTAACTAATATTGGATGCACTGCTCAGTTCTTCGTCTGCATCATCAAAGACATCATGTGCACGTCTTTTAAAGGTATTTAATTACAAACACTCCAGCGATTAAACACAATAAATGTAGAATATTTTAAAGAGCTACATTGGGTGTAAATGAGCTATTTCAAACGTTTCACTAACGAACATCAGATGTATGGCTTTATTATCAGTCTGTCAACAAATACATCATTTGCACGTCTTTTAAAGGCATTTAAATAAAAACACTCCAGCGATTGCACACAATAAATATAGAAGAATATTTTAAAGACCTACATTGGGTGCAAATGACGTTTTTCATAGGCTTAACTAACTAACATGAGATGCACGGCTGCATTTATGTGTCTGTTAACAAAGACATCAAATTTGCACGTCTTTTAAAGGTATTTTAATACAAACACTCCAGCGATTCAACACAATAACAGTACAATCATATAATAAAAAGGTTAAATGCTTGCTTATTTCTGCTTTTCACCTCAACCGCACAGCAACGCGTCGTGGCTTTGAAGCAGGCGCTGCGCGAATCTTAAGATATGGCAAGCCGTTTTAACCTAAAATCCACACACAGTCCTCTATGGCAAGCTGTTTTAGCCTAAAATATACTAAGCATTTCTTGTCGTACTGCCATTTTTGCTAGCAACAATTCCATTAGAGAGTTCTAAGTGTTCTGGGCTGGCCCTTTTGCCCCAAGGCTGCCCGGTTTGGCTCTCCAAGCCAACATTTAAAGTTTGTCATCGAACTTTAGCTTCTAGTTATTATTATTCTTATGACCTACAGAAATTTCTGACAGCTACTCCTCCGAGGCCTTTGAAGCCACAAGGCCCAAACTTGGCAGAGACCTGGGCCCTTGTCCCGAAAGAGTTGCTATATCTATTTGGACTGATCAGATGTACAGTTGATTTATTATTAATTTTTGAATATGACAAATTTCCCAATGAATTACATGGGCTGAGAAAAAATGCGCCCTCTAACAGTAATACCTCTCGACTGAAGAGGCGGGACTCAAACCTCTTACTTACAGTCACTCTGAAATCCGTGGAAATACAAATAAATATCGCCTTAAAAATGTCATTATTACAGCGATTTAACTCTAAATACCCATTAGAACATATCAACAGCTAAATTCAGTGGTTTGTGAGTAGTTCTTGTAAAAGAAAAGCTCGCACCCTTCAGCGCTTATACAAGCCGTCAGCACTAGGCTACTCTCTCTCTACATGTGCTCACAAACAACATAAATTGCACGAATTAGAACGCCTTTAAAATAAATATATTTCAGCGATTTATTTGTAAATACCCATTAGAACACATCAACAAATCAGCCTTTTGTGATCTGTTTTATTTCAAAGTTAAAGCACTGTCTTCAGCAAATGTGTTATACAGACGAGCTTTCACGGCTCGGAGCTAACTTACCAGACTGAGAATTATGACTGCACGTCTTTTAAAAGCATTTAAATAAAAACACTCCAGCGATCCAACACAATAAATATACAAGAATATTTTAAAGAACTACATTAGCTGCAAATTAGCTTTTCAATAAGTTTCACTAACGAACATGTTACCGAGCTGTTACTTTCACTTTGAACTCGGTGGAAAATGCATATAAATAATGCCTTTAAAATTACAATATTCCAGCCATTTAATTGTAAATACCCATTAGAACACATCAAGACCTGAATTCAGCTGTTTGAGCGAATTTATTGAAAACCCTAAGCATTTCCTTCACCGCGTACAGATTGCTTTCAACGAGTATACATGGAGACGAACGACATAATTTGCACGAATTAGAACGCCTTTAAAATTACAATATTGCAGCGATTTAATTCAGTCCACCCATTAGAAAATATCAACAGCTAAATGCAGTTGTTTGTGAGCATTTTGTTTTCATACAGAGAGCGCTGCGTTCAGCAGTGTGTTAGACATGAGCTCCGAGATGTCTGTCTGAGAATTATACATGACTGCACGTCTTTTAAAGGCATTTAAATAAAAACACTCCAGCGATCCAACACAATAAATATAGAAGAATATTTTAAAGACCTGCATTGGGTGCAAATGACGTTTTTCATAGGCTTAACTAACTAACATGAGATGCACGGCTGCATTTATGTGTCTGTTAACAAAGACATCATTTGCACGTCTTTTAAAGGTATTTTAATACAAACACTCCAGCGATTAAACACAATAATAGTACAGTCATATAATAAAAAGGTTAAATGATTGCTTATTTCTGCTTTTCGCCTCAACCGCACAGCAACGCGTCGTGGCTTTGAAGCAGGCGCTGCACGAATCTTAAGATATGGCAAGCCGTTTTAACCTAAAATACACATATTAATCAACTATGGCAAGCTGTTTTAGCCTAAAATATACTAAGCATTACTTATCGTAATAGCATTTTTACTAGTAACAATTGAATTACAGAGCTCTAAGTGGTCTGGGCTGGCCCTTTTGCCCGAAGGCTGCCCAATTTGGCTCTCCAAGCCAACATTTAAAGTTTGTCATCGAACTTTAGCTTCTAGTTATGTTGGCTTGGAGAAGCCAACATATTGTTATGCTATTTAAACTTATTATTATTATTATTATATGTTATTATTCTTATGACCTAAGAAAATTTCTGACAGCTACTCCTCCGAGGCCTTTGAAGCCACAAGGCCCAAACTTGGCAGAGACCTGGGCCCTTGTCCCGAAAGAGTTGCTATATCTATTTGGACTGATCAGATGTACAGTTGATTTATTATTAATTTTTGAAAATGACAAATTTCCCAATGAAATACATGGGCTGAGAAAAAATGCGCCCTCTAACAGTAATACCTCTCGACTGAAGAGGCGGGACTCAAACCTTTTACTTACAGTCACTCTGAAATCGGTGGAAATACAAATAAATATCGCCTTAAAAATGTAAATATTACAGCGATTTAACTCTAAAAACCCATTAGAACATATCAACAGCTAAATTCAGTGGTTTGTGAGTAACGTTAGTTCTTGTAAAAGAAAAGCTCGCACCATTCAGCGAGGATACATACATGCCGTCAGCACGAACTCTCTCTGTATGTGCTCATAAACAACATAACTTGCTCGAATTAGAACGCCTTTAAAATTAATATATTTCAGCGATTTATTTGTAAATACCCATTAGAACACATCAACAAATCAGCCTTTTGTGATCTGTTTTATTTCAAAGTTAAAGCACTGTCTTCAGCAAATGTGTTATACAGACGAGCTTTCAGGCTCGGAGCTAACTTACCCGACTGAGAATTATGACTGCACGTCTTTTAAAGCATTTAAATAAAAACACTCCAGGATCCAACACAATAAATATACAAGAATATTTTAAAGAACTACATTAGCTGCAAATGAGCTTTTCAGTTTCACTAACGACCATGTTACCGAGATGTGACTTACTTTCACTTTGAACTCGGTGGAAAATGCATATAAATAATGCCTTTAAAATTACAATACTCCAGCCATTTAATTGTAAATACCCATTAGAACACATCAAGACCTGAATTCAGCTGTTTGAGCGAATTTATTGAAAACCCTAAGCATTTCCTTCACCGCGTACAGATTGCTTTCAACGAGTATACATGGAGACGAACGACATAATTTGCACGAATTAGAACGCCTTTAAAATTACAATATTGCAGCGATTTAATTTAGTCCACCCATTAGAAAATATCAACAGCTAAATGCAGTTGTTTGTGAGCATTTTGTTTTCATACAGAGAGCGCTGCGTTCAGCAGTGTGTTAGACATGAGCTCCGAGATGTCCGACTGAGAATTATACATGACTGCACGTCTTTTAAAGGCATTTAAATAAAAACATTCCAGCGATTCAACACAATAAATATAGAAGAATATTTTAAAGACCTGCATGGGGTGCAAATTACTTTTTTCATAGGCTTAACTAACTAACATGAGATGCACTGCTCAGTCTTCATCTGCATCATCAAATACATCATTTGCACGTCTTTTAAAGGTATTTAAATACAAACACTCCAGCGATTAAACACAATAATAGTAGAGTAATATATTACACAGCTTAAATGCTTGCTTATTAATGCTTTTAGGCTCAACCGCACAGCAACGCTTTCAAGCACGCGCTGCACACTTGTTGTATGGCAAGCCGTTTTAACCTAAAATACACATAAATCCAACATGGCAAGCTGTTTTAACCTAAAATATACTAAACATTACTTATCGTAATAGCATTTTTACTAGCAACAATTCAATCAGAGAGCTCTAAGTGTTCTGGGCTGGACCTTTTGCCCGAAGGCTGCCCGGTTTGCTTCTCCAAGCCAACATTTAAAGTTTGTCATCGAACTTTAGCTTCTAGTTATGTTGGCTTGGAGAAGCCAACATATTGTTATGCTATTTAAACTTATTATGTTGGCTTGGAGAAGCCAACATATTGTTATGCTATTTAAACTTATTATTATTATTATTAAAATTCTTCTGAGACTAAAATTCTATACGCTACTCCTCCTAGAGCTTTAAGGCTACAAGCCCCAAACTCGGCGGAGCCCTGGGCCCTGGTCACGAAAGTGTTGCTATATCTTTTTGGAATGATCAGACTTACAGTTGATTTAATATTAATTTTTTTACATGAAAAATTTCTATAGGATTTCAATGGGCTGAGAAAAAATGCGCCATCTAGAGGCGCAATACCTCTCGACTGAAGAGGCGGGACTCAAACCTCTTGCTTACAGTCACTCTGAAATCGGTGGAAATACAAATAAATACCGCCTTAAAAATTCAAATATTACAGCGATTTAACTCTAAATACCCATTAGAACATATCAACAGCTAAATTCAGTGGTTTGTGAGTAGTTCTTGTAAAAGAAAAGCTCGCACCCTTCAGCGCTTGTACAAGCCGTCAGCACTAGGCTTCTCTCTCTCGACATGTGCTCACAAACAACATAAATTGCACGAATTAGAACGCCTTTAAAATAAATATATTTCAGCGATTTGTTTGTAAATACCCATTAGAACACATCAACAAATCAGCCTTTTGTGATCTGTTTTATTTCAAAGTTAAAGCACTGTCTTCAGCAAATGTGTTATACAGACGAGCTTTCACGGCTCGGAGCTAACTTACCCGACTGAGAATTATGACTGCACGTCTTTTAAAAGCATTTAAATAAAAACACTCCAGCGATCCAACACAATAAATATACAAGAATATTTTAAAGAACTACCTTAGCTGCAAATGAGCTTTTCAATACGTTTCACTAACGAACATGTTACCGAGCTGAGACTTACTTTCACTTTGATTTCGGTGGAAAATGCATATAAATAACGCCTTTAAAATTACAATATTCCAGCCATTTAATTGTAAATACCCATTAGAACACATCAAGACCTGAATTCAGCTGTTTGAGCGAATTTATTGAAACCCCTAAGCATTTCCTTCACCGCGTACAGATTGCTTTCAACGAGTTTACATGGATACGAACGACATAATTTGCACGAATTTGACCGCCTTTAAAATTACATTATTGCAGCGATTTAATTCAGTCCACCCATTAGAAAATATCAACAGCTAAATGCAGTTGTTTGTGACTATTTTTTTTTTCATACAGAGAGCGCTGCGTTCAGCTGTGTGTTAGACATGAGCTCCGAGATGTCCGACTGAGAATTATACATGACTGCACGTCTTTTAAAGGCATTTAAATAAAAACACTCCAGCGATTCAACACAATAAATATAGAAGAATTTTTTAAAGACCTGCATTGGGTGCAAATGACGTTTTTCATAGGCTTAACTAACATGAGGTGCACGGCTGCATTTATGTGTCTGTTAACAAAGACATCATTTGCACGTCTTTAAAAGGTATTTTAATACAAACACTCCAGCGATTCAACACAATAATAGTTCAGTCATATAATAAAAAGTTTAAATGCTTGCTTATTTCTGCTTTTCGGCTCAACCGCACGCGACGCAACGCGGCTTTGAAGCAGGCGCTCATCACTTATTCCAGTATGGCAAGCCGTTTTAACCTAAAATACACATTAATCCACTATGGTGTTCTGGGCTGGCCCTTTTGCCCGAAGGCTGCCCGGTTTGCTTCTCCAAGCCAACATTTAAAGTTTGTCATCGAACTTTAGCTTCTAGTTATTATTATTATTCTTATGACCTAAAGAAATTTCTGACAGCTACTCCTCCGAGGCCTTTGAAGCCACAAGGCCCAAACTTGGCAGAGACCTGGGCCCTTGTCCCGAAAGAGTTGCTATATCTATTTGGACTGATCAGATGTACAGTTGATTTATTATTAATTTTTGAATATGACAAATTTCCCAATGAATTACATGGGCTGAGAAAAAATGCGCCCTCTAACAGTAATACCTCTCGACTAAAGAGGCGGGACTCTAAACCTCTTACTTACAGTCACTCTGAAATCGGTGGAAATACAAATAAATACCGCCTTAAAAATGTAAATATTACAGCGATTTAACTCTAAAAACCCATTAGAACATATCAACAGCTAAATTCAGTGGTTTGTGAGTAGTTCTTGTAAAAGAAAAGCTCGCACCCTTCAGCGAGTATACAAGCCGTCAGCACGAACTCTCTCTGTATGTGCTCATAAACAACATAACTTGCACAAATTAGAACGCCTTTAAAATTAATATATTTCAGCGATTTATTTGTAAATACCCATTAGAACACATCAACAAATCAGCCTTTTGTGATCTGTTTTATTTCAAAGTTAAAGCACTGTCTTCAGCAAATGTGTTATACAGACGAGCTTTCAGGCTCGGAGCTAACTTACCCGACTGAGAATTATACATGACTGCACGTCTTTTAAAAGCATTTAAATAAAAACACTCCAGCGATCCAACACAATAAATATACAAGAATATTTTAAAGAACTACATTAGCTGCAAATGAGCTTTTCAGTTTCACTAACGAACATGTTACCGAGATGTGACTTACTTTCACTTTGAACTCGGTGGAAAATGCATATAAATAATGCCTTTAAAATTACAATATTCCAGCCATTTAATTGTAAATACCCATTAGAACACATCAAGACCTGAATTCAGCTGTTTGAGCGAATTTATTGAAAACCCTAAGCATTTCGAGAGAGGGCTGGCTCAAACTGCGGCATCGGCATCTCGCAGCGGCACTTCCGGCGGCATGTCGAGATGCCGCTGTATTTCTCCGGCAGGTGCCGCTACAGCGGCATCTCTCAGCGGCATCGGCATCTCACAGCGGCATCTAGCAGCGGCATCTCGCAGCGGCATCGGCATCTCGCAGCGGCATCGGCATCTCACAGCGGCATCTAGCAGCGGCATCTCACGCCGGCATGTCCAGCAGGCGTACTTTCTTCTTATTAAAAAAATATATACATTTCAACAAAATAACATAATATACCACAGGACTGTAATTTCTTAAGTATTTATCATATAATGTGTTTATACTGATGCTGGATCAGAACGTGCGTGTGCGTGGCGCTGTGTGTGTGGCTGGCTGGCTGTGTGGCTATAGGCTAACTTATCTCCAGCAATAAGTATGTGTCAATATCACAGTTATGTTTCAGTGCCAACGAAGTTAGAAGATCACATTCCTTAATAAAATATATGATTTCTATTACATACAATGTCAAGCCGTTTTGAAATTTGAAATTACATCTTGAGATGAGTGTGCATTAATTGCATTACAGAGATTAAACTATCAGTTGATACATCTACTTAAAATGATAAGTAACTGTTGCATTACCCTTGAAGCATAGCTTTAATGGAAAATAGTGCATGTTTCAGGAAAGATCATTTGACACCAGTTACCACCACAGAATATGACCCAGATGGACTACACTCCCAGAAAAAAAGGAACAAAACTATACCTTTTAGGGTACAAGTAGCTGTCACTGGGGTGTTACCAAGGGTACAATTATTTGGGTACATAATTGTACAATAAGGGACCCATTGTGTACCTTTAAAGGTACCTTTATATGTTTTGTTGACCAGGAACAAAATTGAACCTCTGCAGTACCTTTTTTTTTTTTTTTTTTACTGTGTATCTATGGATGTCATATTTCATTCTTTATCAGATATTGTTTCTATGGCCCTATGTACCTCTTTTACAGAACACATTTTCATATTTAACATTACTGAGTGCAAGATGTCATTTTTATGTTATCGCTTTTGGGCTTTTAATGAGTTAATGGCTACCCTGGTAAAAAAGAATGTATCAAGAATGTTGGTACACAAACTAACCCTGCTGAAAAAAAAACATCTAAAACCAGCCTAGGCTGTTTGGCTGTTTTTGCCAGCCTGGTTTTAGCTGGTCATGCTGAGATTTATTTTATCAGTAAATTCCACATTACAGTATTTCAATGATACCACTGTGTCTGTACTGTTCTCAGTCTACAGTAAAAAATAAAATAAAAAATGAAACCTGTATCACATATTTTGTACAGCTATATTTAATGATTGTACTTGCAAAAACACATTGAAACTATGGGTAACTCGTGTATGGGTGATCTAAAGTAATGTTCCTACGATATTTCATTATAAATTCGTTTTTTGAAACAATGCTTCTGCTAATGCAAGGCTTCTTTAAAGATATGAATGCAATATGCAAAGTTTTGAACACTGGACAGCCTGTGTTACAAATAATGACTGTTTTGAGTTTTGTATCTAGAGTTTTGAAAAATGATATTACAGTTCTGTTATTAGTGCAAGAACGATTGTAAAAAAAACTATTACTAACAATTCCAATTACAGAGCTCTCTAATTCAATTCGTAGTAGTAACAATTCCAGTTAGGGAGCTCTACAAATTAATTTCTACCATTCATATGTTTCCATTGTCTTCCATTCATTTTTAATTACAGAGCTCTACAATTTAATTATTACTAGTAACAATTACAATTAGAGAGCTCTCTAAATCAATTTTTACTAGTAATAATTCCAATTGCAGAGCTCTCTAATTCAGTTTTTACTAGTTACAATTCCAATTTGAGAGCTCTCTAATTTAATTATTACTAATAAAAATGCAGTTACACAGCTCTACAATTCAATTTTTACCAGTAAAAAAACACATTAAAGATATGTTTAATTGCAGAGCTCTGTAATTGAATTAAAGAGCTGTCTAATTAAGTTCTTACTAGTGACAATTGAATTCGAGAGCTCTCTAATAGGAATTCTTACTAGTAAAAACTGAATTAAAGAGCTATTGGAATTATTACTAGTAAACATTGATTTAAAGAGCTCTCTAATTGTAATTGTTACTAGTAGGAATTCAATTGTAGA
The DNA here is from genome assembly GCF_049309525.1 of Garra rufa. Lineage (NCBI taxonomy): Eukaryota > Metazoa > Chordata > Actinopteri > Cypriniformes > Cyprinidae > Garra > Garra rufa. The sequence goes on along the minus strand of NC_133371.1, from coordinate 20,334,219 downwards.
GCTCTTTAACTGAAATTCTTACTAGTAGAAATTATGTTGTTAAGCTCTGTAATTAAAAATAAATGGAAGTCAATGGAGACATATGACTAGTAAAAATACATTTGTAGAACTCCCTAATGGGAATTGTTACTAGTAAGAATTAAATTAGAGAGCACTGTAATTGGAATTGTTACTAGTAATAATTTAATTAGAGAGCTCTTTAATTGTAATTGTAAATAGTAAAATATAATTTAAAGAGCTCTTTGTTTGGAATTGTTACTAGTAGGAATTTAATTATAGAGCTCTCTAAATGAATTGTTACTAAATGCAATTACAACGAGTGACATTAAGTATATTTTAGGCTATAAGAGCTGCGATATCTGTTTTGTGCAGCATAACAAACTAATTTCTGTATTAACATTTTATATTCATAAGTAGTAACATTTCAAAGCAGTATTTGAAATAGACAAATACATTAAAAACACTGCATTTTTTTATTTATTATCGTTTGTGATCTACTAACTTTGTTGGCACTGAAACGAACTGAAAATGAAAAATTAATACACACTTACTGCTGGATCCTGCAGTCCCTACTGATCCAGCATCAGTATTACACATTATATGATAAATACTTAAGAAATGACAGTCCTGTAGTATATTATGTTATTTTGTTTTAAATGTATTTATTGTTTTTTAATAAGAAGAAAGTACGCCTGCTGGACATGCCGGCGTGAGATGCCGCTGCTAGATGCCGATGCCGCTGCTATGCCGCTGCGAGATGCCGATGCCGCTGCTAGATGCCGCTGCCGCTGCGAGATGCCGATGCCGCTGCTAGATGCCGCTGCGAGATGCCGATGCCGCTCTGGCATCTGGAGATGCCGCTGTAGCGGCACCTGCCGGAGAAAAACAGCGGCATCTCGACATGCCGCCGGAAGTGCCGCTGCGAGATGCCGATGCCGCAGTTTGAGCCAGCCCTTACTGAGCATTTCCTTCACCGCGTACAGATTGCTTTCAACGAGTATACATGGAGACGAACGACATAATTTGCACGAATTAGAACGCCTTTAAAATTACAATATTGCAGCGGTTTAATTCATTCCACATATCAACAGCTAAATGCAGTTGTTTGTGAGTATTTTTTATTTTTTTCATACAGAGAGCGCTGTGTTCAGCAGTGTAGACATGAGCTCCGATATGTCCGTCTGAGAATTATACATGACTGAACGTCTTTTAAAGGCATGTAAATACAAACACTCCAGCGATTGCACACAATAAATATAGAAGAATATTTTAAAGACCTGCATTGGGTGCAAATGACGTTTTTCATAGGCTTAACTAACTAACAGGAGATGCACGGCTGCATTTATGTGTCTTAACAAAGACATCATTTGCATGTCTTTTAAAGGTATTTTAATACAAACACTCCAGCGATTCCACACAATAAATATAGAAGAATATTTTAAAGACCTACATTGAGTGCAAATGACTTTTTTCACAGGCTTAACTAACTAACTAACATTGAATGCACTGCTCAGTCTTCATCTGCATCAAAGACATCATTTGCACGTCTTTTAAATGTATTTAAATACAAACACTCCAGCGATTAAACACAATAATAGTAGAGTAATATATTACACAGCTTAAATGCTTGCTTATTTCTGCTTTTAGGCTCAACCGCACAGCAACGCGTCGTGGCTTTCAAGTACCCGCTGCACACTTGTTGTATGGCAAGCCGTATTAACCTAAAATACACATAAATCCTCTATGGCAAGCTGTTTTAGCCTAAAATATACTAAGCATTACTTATCGTAATAGCATTTTTACTAGCAACAATTCAATCAGAGAGCTCTAAGTGTTCTGGGCTGGCCCTTTTGCCCGAAGGCTGCCCGGTTTGCTTCTCCAAGCCAACATTTAAAGTTTGTCATCGAACTTTAGCTTCTAGTTATGTTGGCTTGGAGAGCCAACATACTGTTATGCTATTTAAACTTATTATTATTATTATTATTCTTATGACCTACAGAAATTTCTGACAGCTACTCCTCCGAGGCCTTTGAAGCCACAAGGCCCAAACTTGGCAGAGACCTGGGCCCTTGTCCCGAAAGAGTTGCTATATCTATTTGGACTGATCAGATGTACAGTTGATTTATTATTAATTTTTGAATATGACAAATTTCCCAATGAATTACATGGGCTGAGAAAAAATGCGCCCTCTAACAGTAATACCTCTCGACTGAAGAGGCGGGACTCAGACCTCTTACTTACAGTCACTCTGAAATCCGTGGAAATACAAATAAATATCGCCTTAAAAATGTCATTATTACAGCGATTTAACTCTAAATACCCATTAGAACATATCAACAGCTAAATTCAGTGGTTTGTGAGTAGTTCTTGTAAAAGAAAAGCTTGCACCCTTCAGCGCTTATACAAGCCGTCAGCACTAGGCTACTCTCTCTCTACATGTGCTCACAAACAACATAAATTGCACGAATTAGAACGCCTTTAAAATAAATATATTTCAGCGATTTGTTTGTAAATACCCATTAGAACACATCAACAAATCAGCCTTTTGTGATCTGTTTTATTTCAAAGTTAAAGCACTGTCTTCAGCAAATGTGTTATACAGACGAGCTTTCACGGATCGGAGCTAACTTACCCGACTGAGAATTAGGCTATACATGACTGCACGTCTTTTAAAAGCATTTAAATAAAAACACTCCAGCGATCCAACACAATAAATATACAAGAATATTTTAAAGAACTACATTAGCTGCAAATTAGCTGTTCAATAGGTTTCACTAACGAACATGTTACCGAGCTGTGACTTACTTTCACTTTGATTTCGGTGGAAAATGCATATAAATAACGCCTTTAAAATTACAATACTCCAGCTATTTAATTGTAAATACCCATTAGAACACATCAAGACCTGAATTCAGCTGTTTGAGCGAATTTATTGAAACCCCTAAGCATTTCCTTCACCGCGTACAGATTGCTTTCAAAGAGTTCACATGGAGACGAACGACATAATTTGCACGAATTAGAACGCCTTTAAAATTACAATATTGCAGCGATTTAATTCATTCCACCCATTAGAAAATATCAACAGCTAAATGCAGTTGTTTGTGAGCATTTTGTTTTCATACAGAGAGCGCTGCGTTCAGCTGTGTGTTAGACATGAGCTCCGAGATGTCCGACTGAGAATTATACATGACTGCACGTCTTTTAAAGGCATTTAAATAAAAACACTCCAGCGATTCAACACAATAAATATAGAAGAATATTTTAAAGACCTACATTGGGTGAAAATGACTTTTTTCATAGGCTTAACTAACATGAGATGCACGGCTGCATTTATGTGTCTGTTAACAAAGACATCATTTGCACGTCTTTTAAAGGTATTTTAATACAAACACTCCAGCGATTCAACACAATAATAGTACAGTCATATAATAAAAAGTTTAAATGCTTGCTTATTTCTGCTTTTCGGCTCAACCGCACGGCAACGCGACGCGGCTTTGAAGCAGGCGCTCATCACATATTCCAGTATGGCAAGCCGTTTTAACCTAAAATACACATTAATCCACTATGGCAAGCTGTTTTAGCCTAAAATATACTAAGCATTACTTATAGCATTTTTACTAGCAACAATTCAATTACAGAGCTCTAAGTGTTCTGGGCTGGCCCTTTTGCCCGAAGGCTGCCCAATTTGGCTCTCCAAGCCAACATTTAAAGTTTGTCATCGAACTTTAGCTTCTAGTTATTATTATTCTTATGATCTAAAGAAAATTCTGACAGCTACTCCTCCGAGGCCTTTGAAGCCACAAGGCCCAAACTTGGCAGAGACCTGGGCCCTTGTCCCGAAAGAGTTGCTATATCTATTTGGACTGATCAGATGTACAGTTGATTTATTATTAATTTTTGAATATGACAAATTTCCCAATGAATTACATGGGCTGAGAAAAAATGCGCCCTCTAACAGTAATACCTGTCGACTGAAGAGGCGGGACTCAAACCTCTTACTTACAGTCACTCTGAAATCGGTGGAAATACAAATAAATACTGCCTTAAAATTTTAAATATTACAGCGATTTAACTCTAAAAACCCATTAGAACATATCAACAGCTAAATTCAGTGGTTTGTGAGTAGTTCTAGTAAAAGAAAAGCTCGCACCCTTCAGCGAGTATACAAGCCGTCAGCACGAACTCTGACTCTTATTAATGCTTTTAGGCTCAACTGCACAGCAACGCTTTCAAGCACGCGCTGCACACTTGTTGTATGGCAAGCCGTTTTAACCTAAAATACACATAAATCCAACATGGCAAGCTGTTTTAACCTAAAATATACTAAACATTACTTATCGTAATAGCATTTTTACTAGCAACAATTCAATCAGAGATCTCTAAGTGTTCTGGGCTGGACCTTTTGCCCGAAGGCTGCCCGGTTTGCTTCTCCAAGCCAACATTTAAAGTTTGTCATCGAACTTTAGCTTCTAGTTATTATTATTCTTATGATCTAAAGAAAATTCTGACAGCTACTCCTCCGAGGCCTTTGAAGCCACAAGGCCCAAACTTGGCAGAGACCTGGGCCCTTGTCCCGAAAGAGTTGCTATATCTATTTGGACTGATCAGATGTACAGTTGATTTATTATTAATTTTTGAATATGACAAATTTCCCAATGAATTACATGGGCTGAGAAAAAATGCGCCCTCTAACAGTAATACCTGTCGACTGAAGAGGCGGGACTCAAACCTCTTACTTACAGTCACTCTGAAATCGGTGGAAATACAAATAAATACTGCCTTAAAATTTTAAATATTACAGCGATTTAACTCTAAAAACCCATTAGAACATATCAACAGCTAAATTCAGTGGTTTGTGAGTAGTTCTAGTAAAAGAAAAGCTCGCACCCTTCAGCGAGTATACAAGCCGTCAGCACGAACTCTCTCTGTATGTGCTCATAAACAACATAACTTGCACGAATTAGAACGCCTTTAAAATTAATATATTTCAGCGATTTATTTGTAAATACCCATTAGAACACATCAACAAATCAGCCTTTTGTGATCTGTTTTATTTAAAAGTTAAAGCACTGTCTTCAGCAAATGTGTTATACAGACGAGCTTTCAGGCTCGGAGCTAACCCAGACAGCAAGCTGACGTTGATTCAACGTCGATTTCTGGTTGTAAAGGTCAGTGTCGGTCGTCAATCAAATTTCGATGTTGAATCAACGTTCATTATTTGGTCGGTATATCAGAACGTTATTACGTCGAAAATAAAACGTCGATTCAACGTCGAAATCACGTTGGCTTATCAACCGATACAGCCGACGCATCTGATCGAAATCATAACGTCGGATATTGGTTGAAACTTCGTTAGAAGAATCGGAGATCTGGGCATGCACTTAGAGTGGGCTAAATGTATTTTTATTTATTATTTTATTTAGGCCTATAGTTTATCTGTCTTTCTCTGAATATTAGGCTACTTAAACTCTAAAGTGGATTATGGAAGTTTTTAAAAACAATAACTGACAAAACATTTTAACATTTTTGTCGAATGTTTAATGAAGTTATGTTTTATTCATTTTGTTATTTTGTTCTTCCATTAGCTATAGTCGGTCCAGTGTTTACACACATATAAAACTTGCTTAAATATTTTTCTTCATTACACGTTTTGTTTTTGTATCACTAAACGTTAAAAATAATTTAGCCTACTTTGTTTTGCAGACGCGAAACGTTATTCGGTCTATTCATTTGTTAATAATTGTAAAATAGGCCTAAAATAAATTCACCATATTTTCTTAATCTGCTTGGGATCATAATTTTTTTAATCCATAAATTAGTAATTTAAATAAGTTCTTATAACAGCGACATCCCTTTAATCTTGATCAACAACAACTAATAATAAACGAATTGGAGGTCCGTTATCATTTTGTCAATATTCAGTTTTAGATTATAACTGCATCTGTCTTGCATTTAGACCAGATTTAGACTGGTGAAGAATAGGACAGGACAGTCGCAACAGTGGTTGTAATGAGTGCAGATATTTTGTTTTCTCTTCAGGAGTATAGTTCTCAGTGCTGCTGAATTGCATTTCTTTGGTAAATGTTTTATTTAATCAATAAAACTGTTTTTTTTTTTATATATATATGTTTAAAATTTTTATTTAATACAAAGCAAATTAAAGATAAGTGATGTCAGTCACCTAAACAAGACACATTGTTTTTTTTTTTTACTACGATTATATATTTAATTTTTACTTCTTAAATTCTCGTTTAAATGTAAGAAATATTGTATACATGTTAAAACGGTAATATATGTTGTATTAAGAACTGTATTTAACGAAAATAAAGGCAATTAGGCAAAGAAAAAAAAGAAAATTAAATGTCGAAAAATGAAATGTCCAAATGAAAAAAAAGAAAAGAAACAAAAATAACAAAAGTTAGGAAAACCTAACTGAAATAAAATAATAATAATAATAATTATCAAAAATAAATAATCTTTTCTTAATCCGGTGCACTTTGAAAAGTATAGTCTGAAATAAGGGACCATCAGTGCATCTGAGGATGAGAGGGAAATTTATTTACCATGCTTTAATTTTGTGTTGCAGTTTAACTTATACTAAAACTGAAAAAAATAAATAAATAAATACAACTGGAAACTAGAAATGTGTCTAAAATTAAGAAAAAAATTAAACTAAT
>NC_133371.1:20285992-20327042 GCF_049309525.1 Garra rufa | reverse complement strand
ATAATAAGATGAAATGTTAATAAATTACATCATGTAATTTACAAGCATCAGCAAATTCAGCAGATAACCATAAAATCAAAATAGAAATTTCTTATAAAATATTTTACCTAGCTGACAAGGATCACTCGGTTGCTTTGTCAAACTAAATCACATTATGTCAACATCACACCGTGTGGTGAGGCATTATATGAATCTTTATAGACATAGGCCTACTATTGTTTATTTCATAAAGACAACGTTGCACTTATTCAAACAAGATATTTTACCGTTACAAGACAACGATGTTCATCTGCTTGCGCTCTATGACTCTGACTGATGCGCTGAAACGTAGGCTAAGTCGCCGCTGTTCTCCACCTGCACCTTTACATCGGACCATTTCTTTTTTAATTCGTTCACAGTGCGATGTTCAAACCCCACTGCGTTAACCGCGTCAGATAAACTCTCCCACTCTATTTTTTTTTTGTTTTTGTTTTTTTACAAACTTGCAAATAACAGTTTTTCTCCGGTCTACCGGTGAGGAGCACCTTCAAATCACATTCAGTTAAGTTTCTCTTGCTTGCTTTTTCGTTTGGTTTTGCCAAAGTGGAGTCATTACCATATTAATACGGGGGAGGAGGCAGGGAGGGGTTTTGCGCTCGTGCATGTGCGCTCAATTTCACGTTAATTCAGATGTACAAAGAGATATGCGTGGAATTCCGCGTACGCAGTGTTTCATACATCTGATTTTTTTACTGCGTACGCACATTTACAGCTTTGTCCGTACGCTATGTTTTAGTATGAATTCAACGCAAGTCTTTGTACATGAGGCCCCATCGGTTTTCAAACCTGTCCTGGAGCCTCCCCTGCCCTGCACATTTTGCTTGTCTCTCTCATCTAATACACCTGATTCAAATCATCAGCTCATTAGTAGAGACTGCAAGACCTGAATTGGGTGTGCCTAATAAGGGAGACATACAAAATGTGCAGGGCAGGGGAGGCTCCAGGACAGGTTTGAAAACCCCTGAAATACATGAATGAACATGACTCATTTTTTTGTGAGTTGAGACATATATTATGTGGTAATCATATATTGAATGTATAGTACATCCAGAAACTTATCACCACTGTCATTCAATTATTAATTCATAATGTACAGTTCTCATTTTTATTTACTTGCATTTGATCAACTCTATTTCATACATTACTTGGTATTTGTAAAGCATCATAAATAAAGTTCAAATGTATGTCTCTAAATGCAATCACAAATAAATGCTCAGAAACAGCAATAAATGGAATTCAGTGGAATTTCCCTGAATTGAATTCCACTTCCTGTAATTCCAATTCAATTCCAACTCTGTTTCCTGTAATTGTTGTTGAATTCCAATTCCATTTCCTTCTTTGAATTGGAATTGTTGAGTTCATTCCTGAATAACCCCAACCCTGTTTCCAAAACATCACTCCTCAAAGTCCTCATTTTACTGTATAAGTGTAAATGTAATAGAAAAAATGACTGCCTCTGAGTGTAAGCCAGACTGGAATCTGCTGTGGTTGGCCCAATTTACCCAACATAAATCAGCTATTCAATTGTTTGTTTATTATCAGCTGAGATATATTTTTGATATTGATATTGTTTTTGAACTGATATCATTGCAGAAGCAGAGGTTTTTATACTGTATCTAAGGTTTGGAATATTGTTTTTGCTATTGTGGGATGTTGTGTTAACATTCGTAAATACTACAAAAACAATCCATAATTTTGTTGGGAGGTATAGCTTGTCTGTTAAGAAAATGTAACCATTGTGGAAATGTGTTCACTGACTGCATATTGGGTGAAAATGACATGAAATGTGTAAATGGTATGGCCACAAAGGACCGATGCTGTGCTAATTGTGTTTAGAGTTTTGAAAATGTGACAACTGTTTGGACAAACGCTTGTTAGCGACTGAAAAAAACTGTAATATTTACTTTACAGTTTTTCTCAATTGCTAAAACACTATAACCAGTCTTTTGAACTAAAATTTCAAAACTATAACGCCATTTTTGAAAAAGCACACCCATTTCCCTAAACTATAAACACTATTCCCTGCTTTGACACATGAGTTATATTTGGTGAACTGTTACTTCAAAACTCTACACACAAATCCCTACATTTCTCAGTGCTTACACCATGAGGTCATTTAGAAAGCACAAGCATTCAATATTGTTCACTCAAGTCTGCGAAGTTTGAGCTCAATTAGCAGACAATTACCCAACTGGAAACACTAGGAGTCAAAATTTAGCACACACCAATCAGAACCTTCGATGGAGATAAAAGGATAAAAGTTTTTCTCAGTCACTTTGGTGCATTTCTCAGATCAGAAATGAAATATACATTTGTCTGCAGTTTCCTACATTATCAGTTGCTATTGTCATGTTGCTCAAAATGTATTATATACTGTAGTTCTCTGTGCAATAGTCTTACCCCTCAAAACATCAAGTCATTAGCTCATCGTATAAATCATTACCTAAATGCAAAATTTTTGATCTAGTTGTCCTAAACTGTCAATCATATATTCTACACATTTCTATTAGACTTTTTGTAAATTTGCCATGAATTATTCAAGTGAATCTTGACTTTCACTAATGAAGATAATATAGATCAACCAATGATAAAGCAGTTCTCTGAAATAGATCAAAGGTACATCTCATGAACCTTCCATTGGAAAGCATATATAGACAGAGGACAACACAGGAGTTACAAATTCTGACAGTGGACTTTCTTATTTTTATTTTCACCTTTGTGCCCATATTTCTTTTTTTTTCTGTTTCACAATGACGTTGTGTGCTTTTATTTTATTTTTTTAGTTTTTGTCAGACCACTAGTACAAGTGTAACTGTGAATCCTATCCAGTCTTTTTCAATCAATATCCCACATACAGTAATGTGTAATTTTGAAGAGGAAGAGTAGGAGGTGAAAGAGGAAGAGGAGGAGGAGAAGGAGGGCGATGACGACAACAACATGGAAGAGACAGAGGAAGAGCAAGGGCAAGAAGACAAGCAGTCTCATATATTTTAGTTGATGAGTGCCAGGGTTGGATCAGGCATGCAAGAGGATTTGACCCCTGCTGCCTGGCCAGGGCTAATTTAGCCTGTGATGCTGAAGAGGTTCTTTGGCCTGTCCCAGACCAAAGACAGGATGCTGGGCAGAATAACTAAATTTATTTAGTTGTGTTTTGCTGTTTTGTACTGTACTCTACAGTACATTAAATTAAGGAATAAAACACTTGCAAAGGAATAGATTTGTTGTGTTCATCATGTGAAAAGTTCTTTATTTGTATTGTTTTTGTAGTATTGTTTTGAATTTATCTCATCAGTGTGTAAAACTGCGTTGTAGTGTGTTTGTTTTTGAGGATTTGTGTGTCATGTCTGAAAGCAAAGTTTGGTTTTTCAGCAAGATTGAATTGTTTTGAGTGGAGAGCTTCATTTTGACCTCAATATAGGAAGTTTGGGGAAATGAGTTAGGAGTTGTGGATTTGTGTTTAGAGTTTCGCAAATAAGAGGCATAATTTCAAGAAATGTGTTTAAGCAATTGAGAAAAACTGTAATAATGCATTACTAGTAGGGGTGGAGCCGAACCCGAATACGGTGTTCGGAAAGGCACAAATAGCGTGTTTTTTACAAATACTTATTTCGAACAAATACTTAAAAAAAATATTTGTATTCGGGAATAAGAAAAACTTTATATCAAAAAGCTGCACTTCCTCATGAGACCGCAGTGCATGCCCGCATGAGTGAGTGAGTGAGTGACATTCAGGAGTCGGGGTGGGGGTAAAAGAGGTGACTAACACAGGCTGCTCCACACAGCAACAGAGAAGGCTCGGCTGAGCGAAAAAAGACTTCACTGCATCACTATTTTTGTTGAATAGATTTTTGTATCTTAACTGGGTTCCGGAGGCAGTTTATTACTTTCGGGAAGCGGAGTTTGATCGGGAGATTATTCCATTAGGGGCTGTTCACATGTAGCCTCTTTTGCGTGCTCAAGTTCGTTATTTCGAATGTAGACGTGCGGTATGCGCGCTCATAATGGAAGCGACGCGGTCGCGACGTGCTCGTTTTTTCCAGGCGCGTCCGCGCAGCATCCAGATAATAACATGTCAATTTTTCAGTATGCCGCAAGCGCACCGTGGGTCATGTGACAGGAACCAACGAATCAGCTTCTTCCTTTCACGAAAAACATTAAAAGCTTAGCCAAGATGGAGAAACAGTCTATCATAGCGGTTACAGGGATAACAGTTTTTAGTAGCAGAGCAACTGCAAGCGATTTTTAGTTTTGGAAATCCATTTATCCTTTGCTGAAACTTCCTTGTCTTTATTCATGGAGAGCGCAGGTCATGGTTGCTTAGCAACGGCAGACGCCAAGAGAGCGCAAGCTGCAGAGCGCTTTGGAAAGAATAAAGCGGCGCGCCTAGCGTTTTCCACGCATTTTTAGGCGCGACATGTGAACGGCCCCTTATATGGTACGTTTAAGTTACTCTGTCTTTTGCAGACAGCAAGATGTAGGCTATAGGCTAGTTAACCTTAGCATAGACAAATACAAATACTTTTCCCCCCTCAACAAATACAAATACAGATACAAATGCCGGCTGCTTTGCACACCCCTAATTACTAGAAATTGCAGTCCTCCAAAATAGCCAAAAATACATTGCCTGGGTCAAAATTATTGATTTTTCTTTTATGTCACAAATCATTAGGAAATTAAGTAAAGATCATGTTCCATGAAGATTTTTTGTAAAATTCCTACTGTAAATGTATCAAAATGTAATTTTTGATTAGTAATATGCATTGTTAAGAACCTAATTTGGACAACTTTAAAGGTGATTTTCTCAGGATTTTGATTTTTTTGTACCCTCAGATTCCAGACTTTCAAATAGATGTATCTCGGCCAAATATTGTCCTATCCTAACAAACCATACTGTTACGAGACGTGTCGAACGAGACGAGACGAAATTCAAACAAACAATATATTTAATATAAATCTTCAAGAGGAACAAGGCAGGAACACTGAGAACTTTCACACACATCTAACCACGTTAAGGACCGACAATACACTGAACTCAAAGACAGACTTATAAGAGGTAACTCATAATTAAACACAGGTGACGGTGATTACACAAACGAGGACTAAACCAAATGATGACAAAAATGACAGAGGGAGACAAAAACAGACGTGAAATGTGACATTACGCCCCCCTCCGGAAAGACGCGTCCTCGCGCCGTAGAAAAACAAAAAAAGAAGAGAGGGGCGGAAAACCAGAAACCTTGAGTCCATGAGGGAGGGGGCTTCGGTGGAGGACGCAACCGAAGAAGGGGAACCAAAAAAAAAAGTCCAAGTGACAGAAACGACAGTCCAAGGGGGCGACGACGGTGGGAGGAGCCAGGGAGAAAACAGGAGGGACCTGAAGCAGGAGAGTAGGACCCAGATTGCAGCCAGGATGATGGCCCACGGTGGAGCCGACGGAGGGAGGAGCCATGGTGGAGGAAGGACCGCCGACTCTAGGGGGCCGACCGACAGAGGCGGAGCAGCTGGCAGAGGAACCCGAGGCGGAGATGGAGAGCCGAGGGACCAGGGCGACACCGCAGATCCGGAGGGCCAAGGTGTAACAGGAGGCTCTGGCGACCGAGGCGGAGGCGGAGTTCCGGAGGTCCGCTGCGGAGCCGGAGCGACAGAGGACAAAAGCGACGCTGACTGGAAGGAGGAGCCTGACCGAGCCGGAGGGACAGAGGGACGAGGCGAAGCCAGAGGAGTGGAGTCCCGAGGCGGCGGATGGTCGACGACTGACCAAGGCGGAGCCGGAAGGACAATGGAGCCCGGTGGACCTGGTGGGCCGACGGGCGACGTGGAGCTGAGGGCGTAGAGAGCCGTGGTGGAGCCGCAGGGTCGGGGGGGCCGAGGTGGAGATCTGGGCTCGGAGGCTGGAGGCGGAGCTGAGGGAACCTCCAGCCATGCCACCGATGTGAGCTGGCATCCCTGCGGCGAGCCCACTGCATAGGTGGTGGGCTGAGGGTGAGCAAGGGGACTGACTGATGACCTGGGAGACTTAGGACGGCTGGGTGGAACCAGCGGGGACTCAGGATGGCTGGGCGGAACCAGCGGGGACTCAGGACGGCTGGGCGGAACCAGCGGGGACCAGGCGGATTCAGACAGAAGAGGGTGGGTGGGTGGGAAGTTAATGTCAGCCAGTGGCTCCGTGAAAAAGTTTATTAAATCAGGCGTGTTATAATCCACAACTTCGGAGAAGAAGTCAATTAAGTCCCCAGAGTTATCCAGCTCACCCCCAGTGGTGTTGCAGTGGGCAGGGCTCTCCATTTCCCTCCCTTGCTCCACGTCGCAATCTACCGTCGCAGATGTAGAAACTGGCTCACGCACCTGATCAGCCGGAGAGGACTCTGGCTCTGTCGCTCGCAGCTCAGGCTCCGCCTCCGCGGTGCGCTCGGGTTCAAACTCCGCTTGTCGGGGTGATGGTTGGCTGCTCTCTGGGTCTTGAGTGGGGCTGACGTCCTCCTCGACGATGCTGATAGTCCATGATGATCCACAGGATGCCAGCACCCACTCGATGTAATTGGCAATGTCCTCTCGAGGACCCTCCCGGGACAGCCGCGCTTTGGTGGTAATGTTTAGTCCATTGCGAAAGAACGTGCACAGGCAGCTGTCCGGGTAGTGCGTGAGTGGTATGAGTTGCACAAAGTCTCTGGTGTGGTCCTCGAGAGAACGGCTCCCCTGCTCCAGGAGGATGATGAAAACATTAGGGTCATCCATGATGGTAAAAATAAACACTGAGACAAACGAAAAAACAAAACGCAGGGAAAGACGACGTGAACGGTTTCGGTCGGTCCTTCTGTTACGAGACGTGTAGAAAGAGACGAGACGAAATTCAAACAAACAATATATTTAATATAAATCTTCGAGAGGAACAAGGCAGGAACAACTGAGAACTTTCACACACATCTAACCACGTTAAGGACCGACAATACACTGAACTCAAAGACAGACTTATAAAGGGTAACTCATAATTAAACACAGGTGACGGTGATTACACAAACGAGGACTAAACCAAATGATGACAAAAATGACAGGGGGAGACAAAAACAGATGTGAAATGTGACACATACATCAATAGAAAGCTTATTTACTGAGCTTTCATATTATATATACATCCCAGTTTTGTAAAATTTAACCTTATGACTGGTTTTGTGGTCCAGGGTCACATATTGCCCGAAACACTTCAGAATTCATCTTGCTGCTTTTGTCAGCAGTCACATCATCAATAAATACAAGAGAACCAGTTCCATTGGCAGCCATACATTCCCACGCCATGACACTACCACCACCATGATTCACTGATGAGGTGGTATGCTTACGATCATGAGCAGTTCCTTTCCTTCTCCATACTCTTCTCTTCCCATCACTCTGGTACAAGTTGATCTTGGTCTCATCTGTCCATAGGATGTTGTTCCAGAACTTTGAAGGCTTTTTTAGATGTCGTTTGGCAAACTCTAATCTGGCCTTCCTGTTTTTGAGGCTCACCAATGGTTTACATCTAGTGGTGAACCCTCTTTATTCACTCTGGTGAAGTCTTCTCTTGATTGTTGACTTTGGCACACATACACCTACCTCCTGGAGAGTGTTCTTGATCTGGTCAACTGTTGTGAAGGGTGTTTTCTTCACCAGGAAAAGAATTCTTCGGTCATCCACCACAGTTGTTTTCCGTGGTCTTCCGGGTCTTTTGGTGTTGCTGAGCTCACCAGTATGTTCCTTCTTTTTAAGAATGTTCCAAACAGTTGTTTTGGCCACGCCTAATGTTTTTGCTATCTCTCTGATGGGTTTGTTTTGTTCCCTTCCGGGAACTCGAGCCGCGTCAGGAACGCTATGGGGAACGCCATTGGCGGGCCGCACTCTGAACTGTGTCTAACAACCAATGAAATGACGGGAGTGACGTCACAGGCGCGGTGACGTCATCGACCGGGAAGTATAAAGCGCGTGCGTTTGAAGCCGGCGGCAGCTTTTGTCATTCAGCGAGAGCGCTCTGTGTCTGTCTGTCTTTAAACATGTTGCTGTTTTTTGTGCCAGTTTGCACACCTTTATTTTGAGCAATATGTCAACCATGGGGGAAAGAAAGTTAAGAAACTAAGGCGGTACAAGCAGCCACATAGATAGTGTGTTCCTCCCTGCCAATGCTTCATTGCTGGTGGGGATACACACAGTCTATGTGTAGACTGTTTGAGTGTAGAGCACGCACAGTCAGCCCTCGAAAAGGCTGACTGTCCACAGTGTGAGCGTAAAATCTCCACTGCGGGTGCTCCACGGAAGGCTCTCTTCGAGGAGGGAGCCTTCGCCAGCATTTCTCGCGGGTCTGGCCCCGCTTCCGCCGAGGCGGAGCGGTAGCTGCACTCGTTGGGATCGCGGCTCGATCTATTAGAGGGACGGGAGACGGGTGTTTAAAAATACCCTATCTCCTCTCCTATCTGGTGGATCGGTAAACCTTTTTTCTGGATTAGGAAGCCCGCAATGCGGTTACTTCCCTCCAGGGAAGGTTTTCAACGCTTCCCATGTCTTCCTCCAAGGAGGTTGATGTGAAGAGCGTTGTCAAAAGTATTTAACCGCCCCCCCCCGATCGCCTCAGTATGATGAGCTGGTGGTTGTGCTGATTAATGCATTAGCTAAATAAGAATATGAGCCGCAGAAAAGCAAAAGCTATGCTTTATGCGGACTAAATCAGCACTTCCTAAACGGAGCTTTCTGTCCTTCCCCGATCTGCACAAAGAAATGTCTAGATCAAAGGAAAAACTAGTAAGAAAGATGATGCCGCAGGTTGAACAGACGCTAGCCAGCTATCTGTCGCCCAGTCTGGCATTATCCTTAGAAGCTCCGTCTTTGCTCTCCAGGCCTAAATAAAACTTCAGGCTTGATGAGCAATGTACACGTGTCGGGGTTCCTGACGGGAAAAATTAACCCCAGCCGTGCACCAGCTCCTCACATAAGAGGCTCATAATAGGAGCATTGCAGCCCGTTTTCCTCCGGTGATACCTAGAGGGCGGGACTAGCAACACTCCTGACCGGGGGCTTCAAAGACCAAGCCCGATCCGAGGGTCGTGCTTTGGTCTAAGAGGTCCTTGGCTATACAGCCCCTCTCGAGGGGGCTTGCGTTGTCAAGCCTTCTCGGGCTCTCAGGAGATCTGTCAGCTAACCCTGCCTGTGTTACAGGGCGCGGCGATCTCCCGCGAACATCCTCTAGCTGTTCCGCCCGGAAACGTAGCGGCCCTGGAGAGTTCGCAACCCCTGCAGGGGTCCTCAGAGGAGCTGGCTCAGGAGTGTCCTGCCAGTTCGCTGTTACAGGCCTCCGAGTTAGTTCCTCGGGGAAATCCAGACACCAGTCTCGAGAGGCTGGTACCCTTAGTAAACTTTCTGGCAGCGTGGAAACTACTGCCAAATGTTTCAAATGGGGTCCTGCGTACTGTAGAGAAAGGTTATGCTATTCAGTTCGGCGCCACGCCGCCACCTTTCAGCGGGGTATTTCCAACTCTAGTGAGCCCCGATCAGGGTCTGGTAATGGAACAGGAAGTAGAAACTCTTCTGAGGAAGGAGGCCATCGAGGTGGTCCCTCCTCAAGACAGGGAATCCGGGTTCTACAGCCGGTACTTCATTGTTCCGAAGAAGGATGGGGGGCTTCGGCCCATCTTAGATCTCAGGCTTCTAAACCGCTCAGTCAGAAAACTGAAGTTCAGAATGCTTACTGTCAAGCAGGTCGTGTCACAAATCAGGTCCGAGGACTGGTTTGTCACGATAGATCTAAAAGACGCATATTTTCACGTCTCCATCCTTCTTCAACACAGGAAGTTTCTCAGGTTCGCTTTCAGGGGCGAAGCTTACCAATACAGAGTACTTCCTTTTGGCCTAGCTAGCCAGCTCGGAGCAGCTAGCGGTTCAGCATCGAGGTGTTGTTCTCGCTCACATGAAAGAGTTGGGGTTGAGACTCAACGCCAAGAAAAGTGTGCTCTCTCCACTACAGAGGACCACTTACTTAGGCGTGGTGTGGGATTCGACTACCATGCAGGCACAAATGTCACCTGCCCGTATCAATTCCATACTTACTGCAGTAAATGCGGTCAAGCTAGGCCAGTCACTCACTGTCAAACAGTTCCAAGTACTGTTAGGTCTTATGACAGCCGCTTCCAACGTGATATCTTTTGGACTGCTGTACATGAGACCACTGCAGTGGTGGCTCAGAACCAAGGGGGGTCTCCCCGAGGGGAAACCCATTCCACAAGATCAAGGTCACGCGGCGCTGCCTACGTGCCTTGGCCATGTGGAAGAAACCCTGGTTTCTCTCTCAGGACCGGTTCTGGGAGCGCCCTGTCGCCGCATCTCGCTAGCGACAGTTGCGTCCCTTACCGGATGGGGAGCGGTCACGAGTGGCCACTCAGCCCAAGGCCTGTGAAGCATTCACCACCTCTCATGGCATAAATCACCTAGAGAGGCTGGCTGTGTTCCAGGCCCTGAGGAGTTTTTAATCCAGACCTAGAAACCGTCACGTGCTGGTCCGTACAGACAGCACCGCGGTAGTCTATTACATAAACCGTCCAGGAGATGTCCGCTCACGCCCCTTATTCAAGCTGGCATACCGGATCCTCCTGTGGTCTTAAGGAAAACTCCTCTCCCTGAGAGCAGTTCACATTCCTGGACATCGGAATGTGGGAGCAGACGTCCTGTCGAGGCAGGGGCCGAGACCCGGGGAATGGATGCTTCACCCAGAGGTGGTGAAGCAGATCTGGAGAGTGTTCTGACGAGGCTCAGGTGGACCTTTCGCGACTCGAAAGACATTGCAATGTCCCCTCTGGTACTCTCTAGTGCCTCCAGCTCCTGCGGGACTGGATGCTATGGTACGGACGTGGCCGAGGCCTCGTCTGTACGCCCTTCCCCGATCGCTCTGCTCCCGGGAGTTCTGGAATAAGTGTGACCCCTGAGGGGGCACATCTCATAGAGGCCAGTCTCTCAACCAAGGTTGCTGAGACCATCCCTCACTCTAGAGCTCCCCCTATGAGGAAATCCTATGACCTAAGAGGAAGTGGTCTACTGCATGGTGTACCAACACCAGGTCGACCCAGTTCACTGCCCGTTCGGTACAGTACTGGAGTCCCTGCAGTTTCACCATCCGTGGGGCTAACCCACTCCACCCTAAAGGTCTGCTAGTGGGTAGAGCCCCCTTGGTCATACGTTTTCTCCACGGTCGGGAAATCATGCTTCATCTGGAGTGATGAAGCAAGGAGAGTTCTTTTGGACCTCTTGCGACTCGAGAGACATCGCAATGTTCCCTCTGGCTCTCCTTAGTGCCTCCAGGTCCGCTCGGACTGGACGCCATAGCACAGATGTGGCCGAGGCTTCGTCTGTGCGCATTTTCCCGATCGCTTTGCGCCAGGAGTTCTGGAAAGAGCACGCCGGTATCACCTGCGTACTGGCTGGTCCGAGTATGGTTCTTGGACCTCCCCTCTCACGCTGGGGGCGCGACCTGCTACCCCCACATGGAGAGTTGGAAAGTTATGGGTATGGCCCCTGGGGGGGGGGCGCAACTCATAGACTCTGGTCTCTCAACCGAGGTTGTTGAGACCCTGCTCCAATCCAGAGCTCCCTCTACGAGAAAACCTTAAGTGGAATCGGTCTGCTTCAGGGTGTCACGAACACCGTCTATACCTAGTTACTGCCCGGTTGGTACAGTACTAGAGTCTCTGCAGACTTACCTCTCCACACGACCAGCTCACTCCACCCTGAGGGTGTTCGTGGCGGCTTACTGGCCTACCACGCCCCTTGTGGTGGCTCGTCGGTTTGGTTTCCTCAGTGGTGCACTCAGGTTGGGACCCCGAGGGGTCTCAAGCCTCTATTACCTCCATTCGTGGAGTGCGACCAATGGGAAGTATATCTGTCCAGTGTGAGCGCTGGGCACGTACGGCCACAAAAGAAAGCATGTGGCACGATCAGAGCTTCAGTAGATGGATCACGGATGCCATTTCTACTACTTCCAAGTCCTCTGGTCTCCCAGCTCCATGGGGAGTCAAGACTTTCCTACTGAGGCTGTCTGCCTCTAAAAAGCTCTGATGGCAGGTGTCCTTAGAAACCAGGACATCTGCAGTGCTGCGGGTTGGTCCTCGCCCCTGACGTTCGTCAGGTACTATGAATTCGACCTCAGAGCCGCTCCAGGCTCGGCTGTACTCTCGGCCTAGTGCGCTAGGCCTAGAGGGTTAGCCACCTCCCTAGCCAGGAGGAGACTTCTCAAGGCGCATTCTTTCTGCGGAAAGAAGAGAAGTCGTTATTCGCCACGACGCTCCGCGTGTGCCTGAGGGCCGAGGAGTGTCCCTGCATCCTCGTGAGCCCGAGGGCCGAGGATCAGACTGCCCTACTTTGTTCTCGGGTGCCCAAGGGCCGAGAACCATACAGCCCTCTTGTCCGCGGAATGCTAGACAATGGCTTCATTCTCCTCGTGTTCTGGCGCGGATGCTACCAGACCGAGTGTATTTCGGTCCCTCTGGTTTCTGGCCCTTCCCAGACCAAGGACTAAGACTCCTCGTCTGCCTTAAAATAAGGCCGAGGAGTGCCTCATGCACTGGCTGGGCAACCAGGCAGAGGCCCACTACTATCCTCGTGCGCCTGAGGGCCGAGGATCTTACAGCCCTCTTGTCCGCGGAATGCTAGACAATGGCTTAATTCTCCTCGTGTTCTGGCGCAGGATGCTACCAGACCGAGTTATAACAGTGTCTTAGCAGGTAAGTATTCTAGACGCTGTCTCCTTCATGGTCTGGCAGGAAACCAGACGAAGGACTAGACTCCTCGTGTGCCCGAGGGCCGAGGGGTGCCTCTTGCACTGGCTGGCGAACCAGGCAAGAGGTCCACTGTTCTCGTGTGCCTGAGGGCCGAGAACCATACAGCCCTCTTGTCCGCGGAATGCTAGACAATGGCTTCATTCTCCTCATGTTCTGGCGCGGATGCTACCAGACCGAGTGTATTTCGGTCCATCTGGTTTCTGGCCCTTCCCAGACCAAGGACTAAGACTCCTCGTCTGCCTTCGAATAAGGCCGAGGAGTGCCTCATGCGCTGGTTGGCTACCAGGCAGAGGCCCCTACTGTCTTCCCCGTGAGTCCGAGGGCCGGGGATTGCAGTGCCCTCTTGTCCGCGTAATGCTAGACAATGGCTTATTCCCTCGCGTCCTGGCAGAGCTCCAGGCCGAGCCTTGGATCCCTCTTGTTCTGGCTGAACCCCCAGACAAAGGATCACCCTCTCCTCGTGTGCCCGAGGGCCGAGGAGCCTCCTGAGGTCGAGTTCACTGTCCTCGTGGGTCTACGGACCGAGGACTTCCCACACCATCTGTCCGCCGAGTGCTAGACAGTGGTCATTCGGTCCCTCTTGTTCTGGCTAACTCCCAGACAAAGGACTAAGACTCTGCGTGTGCCTGAGGGCCGCGGAGTACCTCTCGTTCTGGCTGGCGACCAGACAGAGGAAGACTACCATTCCTCGTGTGCCCGAGGGACGAGGACTCGGGGCCTTCTTGTCCGCGTAATGCTAGACAAGGGCTCTCTCTCTTTCCGCCCTGGTTGAGCAGACACTCGCAGGGCTCGGAAATTATGGGGGCGTTGGTAGTCTCGTTCCCCATAGCGTTCCTGACGCGGCTCGAGGTCCCGGAAGGGAACGTCTCGGGTTACGTATGTAACCTTAGTTCCCTGAGGGAACGAGACGCCGCGTCTCGGACCATAATTCCCGCCCCTGCGGCGCTCGCTTCATTCCTAAGAGCTGCCGCCGGCTTCAAACGCACGCGCTTTATACTTCCCGGTCGATGACGTCACCGCGCCTGTGACGTCACTCCCGTCATTTCATTGGTTGTTAGACACAGTTCAGAGTGTGGCCCGCCAATGGCGTTCCCCATAGCGTTCCTGACGCGGCGTCTCGTTCCCTCAGGGAACTAAGGTTACATACGTAACCCGAGACGTTTTCTCAGCCTAATGATGGCTTGCTTCACTGATAGTGACAACTCTTTGGATCTCATCTTGAGAGCTGACAGCAACAGATTCCAAATGCAAATAGCACACTTGAAATTTACTCTGTACCTTTTATCTGCTCATTGCAATTGGGATAATGAGGGAATAACACACACCTGGCCATGGAACAGCTGAGAAGCCAATTGTCCCATTACTTTTGGTCCCTTAACAAGTGGGAGCCACATATCCAAACTGTTGTAATTCCTACACCGTTCACCTGCTTTGGATGTAAATATCCTCAAATTAAAGCTGACAGTCTGCAGTTAAAGCACATCTTGTTCGTTTCATTTCAAATCCATTGTGGTGGTGTATAGAGCCAAAAATGTTAGAATTGTGTCATTGTCCCAATATTTATGGACCTGACTGTAGGAGGAAGCAGGAATGGGAGGGTGGCTGGGAATTTGTGAGTGCCAGGGCTTTCTAGGATGATGTGTGCTGCTCACCTACACCAGATCGCAGTTTCGCACTCGCACTCAGATCGGAGTGCAGTGGACGGGAATGACCTCTGTGACTGCAACAGGACAGATAAACAGTTTACAAACAGATTTCTTGGCTGTAACAGGACAGACAGAGAGTTCAGGGCTGAATGACTGTTCCTAAGATGGTAGGAGGAGAATGGGCATGTCCACATCTAAATTAAGTCCTCAGAGTCCAGTACCAGTTCATCCTCTGCGGTGGTGCAGTGGGTGGGGCTTTCCTTCAAGCCCTCATGCTAAACTTGCTTCATCCACCGGCACACACTCTGTTGTCGGCTCTTGCACCTGGTCTGACGAGTCAGGCTGTAGCTCCAGGGCAGTCCTCGGCTCTGTTGCTCTATCTGGCGATGGCTCCTCGGTCACGACGGGCTTTGGTTCTTAGTCTGGGGTGGGCTCAGGCTCCACACATCAGGGTGATGTGGGCTGGGCTCTGGGTCCGAAATGGACCTGAGGACAACAAAAGGACAACAAAAAAGCAATACACAGTCTTTAATGAATCCAGATAAAGATAATCCACACAAGCAAGGCTTGAAATATACATACACATCGACGAGACCAGACAAAGACAAACTGAACAGACTTGAACTTTAGTAGACAGACATGCCATTATATGTCATTATTAATGTCACTATTATAATAATAATATAGTGTCATTATTATTATAAAAGGACAATGAAATACTGTTCAGAATATAATGCATTTAGTTAATGCTGTTTAATATTGTCTTATTAGGAACAATGTGGGTCAATTTAGTCACAGTTCACAACAGATAATATTTTATTACATAACATCAAATCTTATTTTGGTTCATCATGAGTCCTAAATTATTACAATTTAATGTGGTTACTCGTCTCATCTGAAATAAAAAGGTATTTAGTGCTTCACCACTTGGGATCAGAATTATGGTGCTTTAAATTCAACATAACACTCTGAATGCAGCTAATCTCTCTTTACAGTACAAACAAGGCATCTGTTTGCCAATTACTATATAGTTTTTTTTTTTTTTTAAGCTGCATATTTCCTTGTGTTTTGTGATTACTGAAGGATAAGGATGTTTGGAATTGGACCCAATCAAAACAAAGCTTATTGAACTGTTTTTCTGTCAGTCATCTTAATTGCTTGTATTATTGGCCAGGGATGGGAAACACACATTATATGAAGCCTAAGGTTGCACACCTGCCCACTCAACCAATGATTTTCATCAACACAACCTCTACTTCAGCAAGGCATTCACTTACTGCAGAGTCATGCTGTTGCTTGCAGCCATTATTATCACCTGTACTGTGAGTGCTGCACAGCCTAAATGTAAAGCTTATGGGACAGATGAACTCCTTCATTTCTCAAAAGAAGGTGATGTCTCTATTGGGGGCATTTTTTCATTCCACCAAAATCCAGTTGGTGTAAATCCAACACTCACGACCAATCCAGGAAATTTCCGGTGTAATGGGTAAGATAGTGACAATACATTAATTTCATATTACCTTAAAATAATACTTATTTACAAAGATTTGTAATTTAATATAATGTCAGAATCACAACTAATGTGATGGATGACTTCACAGTGAGAAAAAAGCTATCATCTCTTTTCAGACTTGATCCTGGAGAATTGCAGTATGCAATGACAATGATTTTTGCCATTGAGGAAATAAACAACAGCACAGATATTCTACCTGGTTTTTTGCTTGGCTACCATGTGTATGGTTCTTGCCCAAGTATCCCTCTCTCTGTTGGAGCATCACTAGCTCTGATGAATGGGCAAATGGAAGCAGAAAATAGCTGCGTAAGACCCTCTACTGTGCAAGCTGTGATTGGAGAAACTACATCAACATCAACCATAGACATTGCGAGGACCATGGGTCCATTTAAAATCCCTGTGGTAGGTCCAATGTTTATTTTTTTTATTTATTTTTTTTATTAAATTAAGCATAGCAAAATCAGTTGGAGGTAGTGATGATTGAGACACTTATTGAAATATTATCAATGTATTGTGTTTATGTGTTAAAATTTGTGTTTATTTATTATTCCTTTATAATAATGTAATTGTTATTCTTGGTCTCCAGGCACATATACATTAATTGTTTATCCATGTTTAAACATCACAAACATTAAGAAAAAAAAAAGCATTTACAAGGATCACACAGTTTTTGGTCTACTGCTCTAGTGTCGGACAGTAATACCTCCAGAGTTTTAATGAAAAAGCTTTAATGAAAAAAAAGTTTTTATTATTATTATTATTATTATTATTATTATTATTATTATTTATTTATTTATTTATTTATTTTGTCTTATTTCAGCTTAGCCATTCAGCAACTTGTGCATGTCTCAGTAATAGACAGCAGTATCCATCCTTCTTCAGAACTATACCTAGTGATTTTTACCAGAGCAGAGCTCTGGCTAAACTGGTCAAGTATTTTGGCTGGACCTGGATTGGGGCTGTGAGAAGCAGGGGGGACTACGGAAACAATGGAATGGCCACTTTTCTAGAAGCAGCTGAGAAAGAGGGCATCTGTGTTGAATACTCTGTGGCCATTTACAGAACCGATTCAAGAGAGAAGTTTTTGGAAGTCATAGACATAATAAAAAAATCCACATCTAAAGTCATAGTGGCTTTTGCAGATGGCAATGATTTAGACATTCTCATAAAAGAGCTTTACCTCCAAAATGTAACTGGCTATCAGTGGGTTGGAAGTGAGGGCTGGATCACGTACAGATATGTAGCGACCCCTATGAATTATGCTGTGTTAGGGGGAGCAATAGGTTTTGCTGTGCCGAATGCATTTATTCCTGGATTGAAGGAATTTATTGCGAGTAGCCGTCCTTCCTCAAGACCAGGTAACACAGGACTGGTTGAGCTGTGGGAAAGTGTGTTTAACTGCATTTTAAATCCAAACACACACAATGCCTCCAATATATGCAATGGAGAGGAATCTCTAGCAAACACAAACACACGTTTCACAGATGTGTCTGATGCTAGTCTTCTAAACAATGTCTACAAGGCAGTGTATGCTGTCGCCTATGCTATAGAAGGACTGCTGACTTGTGACAAAGGGAAGGGGCCATTCCCAAACAAGACATGTGCAGAGAAAGGGAAAATACAGCCTTGGCAGGTGTGTTCTTCTGAACTTCTGCTCTGTAATTTTCTGTAATTTAAAACTGATATTCAAAGGCCATGGGTATTATATCACCATTCTGTCTAGGTGCTGCATTATCTGACACAAGTGAATTTTACAACCAAAAATGGAGAAAGTGTTTACTTTGATGAGCATGGTGACCCAGTTGCACGTTACACTTTGGTTAATTGGCAAATCAGCTATGAAGGAATAATAACATTTGAATCCATTGGCTTGTATGATGCATCCAGACCAGAGGGACAACAGATTCAAATGAAAGATAACATTGATCCAATCTGGGCAGGAAACCAGAAAAATGTATGTATGTATGTATACATGCATATATGTATGTAAATGAATAAATACAGCAAGCTTTTTTGCATTTTTATTTATTTATTTTTTGCTGTATGTTTTTGCTTTGTGTGTGCCTTTTAGGTCCCCCGGTCTGTGTGTAGTGAGACCTGCCTTCCAGGCACTCGCAGAGCCTTTCTGAAAGGAAAACCCATTTGTTGCTTTGGCTGCATTGACTGTGCAGATGGAGAGTTTAGCAACACCACAAGTGAGATGGACAGGCCTGTCTTATTAACAGTGATACTCATCATGTTTCTGTGTGGTCAAACCAAAATCTGTATTGTTTTGGCTTGACTATATGGCAATGTCTTAAAATAATGTTGTTTCTGTGCTTTCAGATGCAGTAACATGTATTCCATGCCCCCCTGAGTACAAATCAAATGGAAACAGAACACGATGTGTACTCAAAAACACTGAATTCCTGACATTTAAGGAAGTAATGGGTAATGTACTAGTGACATTCTCTTTGTGTGGTGGATGTCTCACAATCACAGTTGGTTTGATTTTCTTCTACCACAAACACACACCAATAGTAAGAGCCAACAACTCAGAGCTGAGCTTTCTGTTGCTCTTTTCCCTCACTTTGTGTTTTCTTTGTTCACTTACTTTTATTGGTCAGCCCACTGAGTGGTCCTGTATGTTGCGTCATACAGCATTTGGGATCACTTTTGTTCTCTGCATCTCCTGTGTTCTGGGGAAAACAATTGTTGTGTTAATGGCCTTCAGGGCTACACTTCCAGGAAGTAATGTAATGAAATGGTTTGGGCCTCTTCAACAGAGACTTAGTGTTTTTGCCTTTACTCTTATACAAGTGCTTATTTGTGTGATTTGGTTAACATTATCGCCCCCATTTCCCTACAAAAACATGAATAATTATGAAGACAAAATCATTCTTGAGTGTAATTCAGGTTCAGCTGTTGGTTTCTGGGCTGTGCTGGGTTATATTGGCCTACTGGCTGTCTTGTGCTTTATTCTGGCTTTCCTGGCTCGCAAGTTGCCTGATAACTTCAATGAAGCTAAATTCATCACATTTAGTATGCTTATATTCTGTGCTGTATGGATAACATTTATCCCAGCCTATGTTAGTTCTCCTGGAAAATTCACTGTAGCAGTGGAGATATTTGCTATTTTAGCATCAAGTTATGGGATGTTGTTTTGTATTTTCATTCCTAAGTGCTATATAATTTTACTAAAACCAGACATGAACTCTAAAAAACTTTTGATGGGTAAAGCTTCTTCAAGGGCTCTTTGATTAAAATGGCTATTTATTAGTACATGATATGTATAAGTAAAAATTCTAATCTATTTAATTTGATTTCTAAAGTGTATAAAATATGAGCTGTCAGTGTTTGACATTTCTTGCCAGCTACACATTTACAAATCTAACTGAGACAATAATTCATATATTTTTCATTATACTGAGATATAAAATAAATAAAATAAATAAATTCATTCATTTATTCATTACTAAATAAATAAATAAATAAAATGTAATTCCACAATAACATTCAACCATTTTTGCTTTGTGTCTTGACCTAAAGTGAACTGCATTGGCTGATTTACTTTTTTGAGCAACAACAACAACAGAAAAAAGAAAAAAGAAAAATGTGAGTCCTGTTTCCACCGGAATTGTTTATAGTGATCCAAATAGCCAGACAGAAGAGATCAAATATCTCAAACAGTTAGACAGCCTAAGTATTTTCTGCAAGCTGTCAAATGCACCATGTACTGTATGCTCTGTGCTTACTTGATCTAATATTTGATGTTTTTAAAATTGTTTTAGATTTAAGTAGCAAATGAAAACCGCTTAAATGATTGAATATATTTTGTTTAAGATGATTAAAGCAACATTTTTTAAATAACAAAATAAAATGTAAAAGTATGGCATTTGGGGTAAAAAGAACCGCCGCTGTTGGGGCTGAAAGGCACAACAATTACTATGGTAATTTAATAGAAGGCTGACTTTTCTATTTGTTGACATGACATTGTTAGATTCAGATGGCAAATATCATATATGAGGAGTTCCTTTCCAAAACGCTATGAATCCATTTTAATAGTTTTCATGAAAAATATATATATATTTTTTTTTATCTAGACCCATATATTTTGTTAATATTCAGTTTATCCTGTTAAAATGGTCTGTTTGAACATGTCTGAACATGTTAAACGAAACAACAATATTGTTGATTATAAATCAATTAATTAATTAATTAATTAATTAATTAATTAATTTTTCCAAAACGCTACATCCATCCTTTTTTTCCAAAACATTGTTCGTTCATGTCTTTCATAAAACTTGTTACAATTCATCATCAGGTCGTCCGGTGACAGCTTTTAGTTTGCGAGTTTTAGTTTGAAAACTCCGGGATTGCGTTTCATTGTAAACGGACCATAACGGAGGCTTTTGAAAATGATGGCGTGGCTGTCCATTTTCTCTGCGTATTCTTGACGACGATGTAAACAATAACATGCTCATTGTTGTACCCATAGATATGTATAAGTAGATTCCCCTTTCGACCGCTCCAAGCACGTCCTTCATCTAAACAATAGGGAATCTATGTATACAAGCTAGACAAGGATCGTCTAGTGTAAACGCACTAGTGTAAACAGGGCTTGAGTGACAAACTTTTTTTTTTTTGTGATTGTCTTTGTCTAGTCTGCATTTTCTACCCACAGGTGTAGGTATCACTGGTTCATCCAGGCCATCGAAAGTGTTATTAGAGTTTAAAGCACTAATTTTGAAGACTGAACACAAACATCTCTCGCTTCAGAGTGCCACCATGTTGGATTGCTTTAAACGCTCACTGAAATTCTGGACATAACGCATTTAGATTAAAAACAGGTTCGCGCTTATAGTGTTTTGGAAAGAAACAGCATCTTGCAGTACATTTTAAACAAGGAAATATAGTGATTTGACATGAAACATTGATGGAGCAGTGAATAGGTTCAAAATGGCAAAATGGCAAAACAAACTCTTTTTTTATTTTTATTTGGCGCTTAAAGATAATCACCATGTTTAGAATGAAACCATTATATTTAAAGGGGTCATCGGATGCTAATTTTCCACAAGTTGATATGATTCTTTAGGGTCTTAATGAATAGTGTATAACATGCTTTGGTTAAAATTCCTCAATGGTAGTGTAAAAAAACACCCTTTTTACCTTGCCAAAATCAGCTCTGCAAAAATCATACATTCTGATGGATGTTGCTTTAAATGCTAATGAGCTCTGCTTGCCCCGCCCCGTCCCTCTCTACTCTCTGTGGAGTGACAAGCTTGTTTACTCTAGCCGCATTTAGCCACATTTAACCGCGTTTAGCCACGAAACTTGCCAACTAGCACGTGATTAGTTTAGGCGATTGCAAAGATTCATTAAAAAAAAAAAAAAAAAAAAAACTTATACTTATACTATATAAAATAAAAACTTATACTCACTTCTGCTGTAAGTGAAGCTGAATCACAAACGATTCGCTCGAACATAGACACATTTATGTAGATCGGGAAGCACATTTCCTTCACAAACAAAAGTCATCCACTGTGTCTTTAGTGGCTCAGATGTCAGGAGTAAATGACGACTACAATGTTCATGATTACATTCAACAACAGGACACATCAATCTCTTAGGAGCCATCCTTGTCTATGTCATGGCTTCAGCATCTAAACAATGGCGATCAGACTGTTGCAGCTCATTCAAGGCGGGTCTAAGGTAAAACGGCTGTGTCAATTAATCTATCGTAGGAGCGGTCTTTGTCGGTGTGATGTCACACACACTGCTAACACACACTGCCAACAACATTTATGTTCAAACATGTGAACTTTGCATACGATGACCTCTTTAAAACTTGCTATTAATCATATCATACAATAAAATATAATTTGTTGTTACTACTGTAAATCTATAATAAATTACTGTGAGATCTCCTTCAATGCTTTCAAAGTCTTTACATTTTAAAATGATTTTGTTTCTATATTTTAAAGTATATGTTTTATTTTAACATATTTTAATGACTGTATATTTATTGAACTTGTTAAAATTGGCTAGAACTGTGCATAATGGCAGGCAGAAAAGCTACACATACCCCAGGCCTCAGTCATCAGTCCTCCACTGCATTTTTATTAATAATTGTGCATCACTTGTGGGTGCAAACTTTCTATATGCAAAGTTTATAAAATTTGTTTCTTAAATGTACATGTGCATGAATTGTGTGAATTTATTAGACTAAAAATTTTGTTTCCCCATTCGTTTTAATGGGGAAGTGTTTCCAAACTTTTAACTAGTAGTATATATATATATATATATATATATATATATATATATATATATATATTGTGTACAGATCTGGCCATTACAAATGTGTCTTTTTTCACGCGGCAGCCTGCAATTCGGCACGCGTGATCACGGAAAGACCTGGGGCCTCATTTATAAAGACTTGCGTAGAAACCATCCTTGATTTTATCTAAGAACTTTTCTGATTTGAACGTAAGAGCGATTCAGAGAAAACGAACGTACCACGAAATCCATGCATACGCCAGTCATTCGGTTATAAATCACAAATGATCGTGGAATTGTGTGCAGCTGAATGTTCCGCCGTCGAAACGCCCCTGCTTAATTAATTAACATATAAAATGAGCTCATTCCTAAAGCAAAAACTCTGTGACAATGGCAAGTAAAAAGGAGCGCAAGAAATCAAATTATAGTGAGGCTGAACTATCTGCAATACCAGGCATTACCACAAGGAAACGGTCGTACGCCAAGCTGGAATCTGACGTGGAGATAAGTACTTTTCCACGTCAAAGACGGTTTTTATAAATCTGTACTTTGACGTGGATTTGATCGTACGTACACTTTAAGATCAAATCAGTGTGTAAGAAAGTTTTATAAATGAGGCCCCTGCAGGCGCTTTTTCTGATTTTTTTTTTAAACGTTGTTGCGCTTCATATAATATCCACCAGGTGGCGCAAGGAACAACATTTTGTAGCCAAAACCATGGCTAGCTCTAGGGGGCGTTGGGTCACAAATACCATTGTTAACAATGGTTCAATGATTGCATCTTTCCTGAAAGTATAGTTCAAACGAATTAAAAAAAAAAAAAAAAAAAAAGCAAAAAGCTTTTCATAAGCAGGTGCAGTTGTATTATATTTTTTTCCTGATGAATATTTATTAGACTGCATTGGAAACAGAAATGTTAATTCTGGTTATTTTATTTTTCACAACCGCCAAACCGACGTCGTTAAGTTATTATTAACCGACAAGATTATGTTAAATTACAATTAAATTTAAATTGATAAGTGTCTGTGACACATTAAAAACAGCTAAATTCGTTTTCTGGGGTTAATTGTACGCAAGCAAAAAGCAGCATAAACATCAGAACATCACGCACATCACACGCAGAGCTTGTGCACAGAGAAAAACCTAATAAAGCTATGTATAATAATAAATAAAATAGGCCCATATGTGAAATATATTTTTCTGAATGAATAATAAATTGACAAAACGAAAGAAAATAAAATTAACACGTAGCAGCCTATATGCTGAATTTCAGGCAATTTCTGTGATGTGATCTTGAACAAGCATCTTGTTTCCTTTTTTTTTTTTTTTTTTTTTTTACAAATACACATCTGTTTTTAATGTGATTGTACACAAAAGAAATATATAAAATAGCCTAGTTTGAACAATGTATAATTCTTGAACGAGTATTGTAAGCTGTATCCACATTTATAACGAAAAAAAAAAATGAAGTGATCCTGCCGGCGCCGCAGTTAAATAACTTGACAACTTTCATCTTCAGAACAAAATACATCATACATTTCAACGTTTTAAAGCAACATCAAATTAAGATATGCATGTTTGAGAGGTAGCTCCTCTTTTTCTTACCATATATTTTGGATACACTGACAATTGATTTGAGTAAAGAGGAGAAATATAAACTATAGTTTTTATAGAGTTAAAAATTATTTTATTTATTATTATTATTATTATTATTATTATTATTATTTTGATTTGTTTTCGCGATTTTGGCGTTGTACATTATGATGGCGCGCTACAATATGAGATCTTAATAGTCTATTTTGAGAATAAAGACATAACAAATTACATTAAAAACTGCAGAGCATTGTATTTTGTAATTGCATGTGATTCATAAAATATTACTGCACAACAAACGAGTAACACAGCACAGATATTCCTGGTGTTTTGGACCTGGCAATACCTTACGGCTTTCACAACCCTTCAGATTACAACATCTAACCGCACAATTGTTAATGAGAGGGGGGTCGTTCATGTCACTTTTAAACTTGCCATTTCACCTTTCACCTTCCACCATGAATAATGAAGATGAGAAGAGCGGGCTTGGCTCCAGAATAAAGAAAACATGAAGGACACCGCTTAATATTTGCCTTCCTTTCCGTGAACTTTGGAGCTTATCCCTCATTCCATTTGTTTTATTTGTATTGTAATATTTATATTATTTTTGTGAAATATATTTTTTTCTCTTTTATACCATTTTATTGATTGATTCGTTGTAAAATAATGCTTACATTGTCCTTGAAATAGGCTACAGGAAAGCGGAACAGATGCCTACGAGTTCAAAGGCGGATATTGCGTTATTCACACTCACGTGTTGCTGATAAACATGATATAGTTTCAGTCCTGTTCCTTTTATATGAAAATAAATACGATACACAAGACAATCAAAGTGCTTGCTATTTAATTCCATACGAAAGGCATATTTATCATCCATTTTTACTTGAATACAAACGTGTATTTTAGATGTTAATAGTAATATGACAACAATCACATATCTCACATAGAATGCACTGTCATAATGTTTGGGAATATTCACGTGGAATTAAACACATAACCACCTGATATTGGATTAAACATAAAACATTTTAGAAGAGAACGCAACATCAAACTGTCCTTAGCCAGTCCTTTCACATCGATTCTGCGCAGATTTTGCTCATCTCAAGCATACGGTGACCTGGAGGACACCTTTGGTTCACTTATGTTTGTCGTGGCCACGAGATATAAACTCATGGGAACGTCATATTAAGTCGTGGCCACGAGATCATTTTGTCGAGGTAACGACATCCTTATGTCACCAAGAGTGTAATGCATAAACCAACCTGTGTGACCATAGTAACCCAGGATTATCAGAGATAGGTTTATTAATATTTTATTTCGAGTTAAGAAATTATTATATTAATTGTTATAGAAATTAATACAATATTAAATATTTATATAGGCGATGCTGTATATGCTAATGATGTCTGTGTGCAATGTAGACAGCATTCATAAGTTTATCATGAATAAACATTACATAAAGTACTTCAAATTAAATAGCCCTGCAAGAAACATTTTATGCATCCCACAGTCTTATCTATTAACTGACCTTCTTTTTTTCCGTAATATTTGTATTATTCGTTTATATTTGTTATTTTCACCTTCATTTTGATCTCTTTACAAAACATTCTGAATGTAAATGATACTGTAAAGGTTCTATGACTGGGATTTTTACTGGAATGCAGTTTAAAGGTTAAATTTAACATATATTGTATTTTATTTAGTCTAATTAACAGACAAATCATTGAAGAGTGAATTATTCACGTACTTTCATTTGGAAATTATTT
This sequence comes from Garra rufa, assembly GCF_049309525.1. Taxonomy (NCBI): domain Eukaryota; kingdom Metazoa; phylum Chordata; class Actinopteri; order Cypriniformes; family Cyprinidae; genus Garra; species Garra rufa. The sequence goes on along the minus strand of NC_133371.1, from coordinate 20,301,442 downwards.
ATCATCACACAGTGAAATAGGCCAGCATTCCTTCTATTAACTGATAGTCTTTTTTCCGTATTTGTATTAATATTATCATTATCATTATTATTACTATTACTATTGTAAGGTTGAAAATGATCAAAGACTTCTGCTTTCCTGTCCCAAACATATCTTCAGAAACAAAAGGGCCAATTGACACTCCTGAGGACACAGAGGAGCTGATAGGGATCAAGGCCTGTAGGCCAAAATGTGTATACATCGGGGGTCTACTAATTGTCACACCTTTACAGTGGGTGAAGCTGTAATTTGCTGATTGGTCAGTTTGAATGTCTCACATTTGGGTTTCAGTCACATGGTCAAGGAAAGGATAAAGGGAGATTGTAACTGTTGCTCTCTCTTTCTTTGCTGGGGCCCTCTTCTTGGGGCTTAGCCTTCTTTCTCTCTCTCTTTCTCCCTCTTTCTTTCTCTCTCAGGTAATATTTCATATACATGTTGGGCACAATTAACTGTCTATTTTTACCATCCTTCATCTATTTTGTAACCAATTTAAGTGTAACCATAACGAAATATTGTTATTAAACCATGTTAATGATAAATGATGTGCTAACTAGTCTTGATTAAACAATAACATTGACGTGCTATTGTCAGGAATATGTCTGTGTTTTGTCCTGTTCTGTCATGTTTTCCAAGTGTTTTTTCCCCCATGTTTCTAGTTCATTTGGTTTAGTCCTTGTTCTCCCCCTTTTGGTTTAGTCCTTTTGGTTTAGTCTTGCCCATATATGTATTTCCCTCTCGTTATCTTGTTTGTGACCACGCCCATGTTTCTGTGTATAAAGTCTGTGTCTGCTCACTCCCCAGTGTCTGTCGATGTATTGTTACATGCGTTCATTGCTTGCTCCCGATTTTTGTTTGTTTGTATTGAGTTTCAGTGTTTGTTTAAATAAACTGTTTATATTCATTTAATCCGGTTCTCCTGCTTCATCTCCACTCAGCCAGATCGTGACAGATCGACGGACCAACAAGAAAATGAACTGGGCTGAGGACAAACTGTGGAACCTCCAACAAGGTGAGCGTTCGCTGGAGGAATATGTGGAGGAATTTCTGAGTGTTTACCATCTGGTGAGATGGAGTGATAAGATGGTGAACGCATGTTTCCAGATGGGACTAAATGATGATAGTTTGTTTAATTTGATTACTCCTGGTGATTGCTACTGTCCCGTAGCAGATTTCCTAAATTTTGTTCTCGATTTGTGTAATTCCTCGTTCCAAGTCATGGTGGAGGATGGTAATCCTCCTCCCATCTGGAAACATGCAGCAGTCACCCCATCTCACCAACAGCCAGTGCCCTCCACATATCACTCCAGCGACCTCATTCCCTCCTTGCCTCCCACGTGTCCCCAAGTCCTCCTAAGCCCCACGATGGTCCTCAGCCCAGTACCTCAGGCTTCCTCTCCGCGCTCAAGCCCGTCAGCCGCTAAGCCAGCGTCAGCTCACAAGATGGCTGCCGCGTCAGCTCACAAAATGGCTGCCACGCCAGCCAGCAAGATGGCTGCAATGCCAGAGTCTGCAAGCAAGTTGGCTGCCATGTTATTATCTGCTCTCAAGATGGCTACCACGCCAGAGTCTGCACGCAAGACGGCCTCCGTTCCTGAATCCCTGGCCAAGATGGTCGCCGTGCCTGAGTTCCCGGCCAAGATGGCCGACATTTCCGAGTTCCCGGCCAAGATGGCCGCCAAGCCTGAGTTCCTGGCCAAGAAGGCCGTCAAGCCTGAATCCCTGCACTGTAAAAAGTGCTACACCCTGAAAGTAGGTTTTATATACTTTAAATAGTTGTAATCTAGTTTATTTTATTTGTTTTATACTGAAGTATCAATATACTTTCTCTTTACTTAAAATATATCAGTTTTTATATAACAATATATTTTAAGTAAAAATATTGCCATTTATTTGGGTAGTTAATTGTATGTGATTGTGTACAAGAAAAGTTATAAAAGTGAGTTGACACACTCAATTTATTAGAGCAACTGTCGATGTGGCAGGTGTGTTCATAAAACTTAAATGTTTTAAAATAATTTAAAAAAGGCATTATCCCTTTTTCACTGGCGGGGACTTTCCCAGGCTGATGCAGCATCGTCCTCAGCACTTCAACTGTTTGTTCGCTGCAGCAGATCTGAATTTCAGGCACTGATTAACAAGGTAAGTTGAGCAAATTTTGCCAAATGATTGGTGATGTAAAGTCACGCAAAATCGCTCACTCCAGGGAGCTAAAGTTAAGTTGGCAAACTGTACTGGTTAGCTTGCTATCCTGCACACTTAAGCTAAGTTGGCTGTACAGTGCTAAGTAGAGTGGTTTTGTAGGCAACCTTCGGTAAATGAGACCATGTTGTTAATATGAAATTAAATAAGTACTGTAGTCATGCCTACTATGTGTTTTAAGGCTATTTTTAATCGTTATTTAGCGTTAACTTATACTAATATTTTACATTAAACGGTAAGGTAAAAGTTCTAGACAAAACACGTTAACAGTACTACTTGTGTGGGCAGATAAGAGAAGGTAAGCTTTGTGACAGGATTCTGGAATCAGAGGCCATGTTAATACACCTTAGCATTACTAAAAAAGATGCAGATTTGACTGTAAAGATTTATGCTTAGTAGTCTGATTTTAGATATTTGATCCACATTTTAAAAAACTTTAAAACTATGTCTAACCTACCTAAATAAGATAACATTTACCACTGATTTTTAACCTTATTCTAACATGCATTTTCCTGGTCTTTAGATACCCAAGTGCTTTTGTTACCTGGGGTCTTCAAACTTCACATCCAGGTAAGAAAAACTTCAGATAGATACAATTACAGCTATAACTATTCCCAGTTAAGTAAAACATAGGTGTGCTATGTTGTACTGTCATCAGGCTGTGAATGTTGATCAGATTTTAATTTTTGACAGGATCCATCTGCCTCTGTGAAGAAAAGGAGAGAAGTGGTCCTGAGATGCCTGATTGAGTATATGGGAAGACCTCATCAGTGTCCACCACGTATGTATTGGGCTTAAAGCTACTTGTCTATTTTTCTCTCTGAATAAATGAATATTGTAATGATATGGGGTAATTACATTTGCTCTTGAAAGATTTAAAGAGATGTAAATTCTGTAGCTTAATAAACAGTAATGTGATGACCAATCAGGTACAGGCAAGGACAATTGCATTGTTTTAATGTAATGCATCCTTTGAACCAAAAAAAAGACAACACATGCAACAATAGATACTGATAGTATAGTACCCACACTCTATGGCAATATCATGGTAGACTTCGCTCTGGTCGCATGCTCTAGTCTCAGTATCCATCTAGTATTCACCACCTTTAGTGACAAAAGTACAATTTTGACTTTGTGTTGTAGCTGTCTTCTACCTGTCTGCTATATTCATCTCATTACCTGATTGTCTGACCAAACATTTTTTTTTTTTTTTTTTTTTTTGTCTCCACCAATAGAGTCATGATGAAACAGAGGTGCATGCTGTGCTTGGCACCCAAGAAAATTTACATGTGCCAGCAGCCCAACACGCTTGAGATTACAGGATGAAAATGCACTTATACAGTGTTTGTTTTATATTGTGTACATGTGTGGCCACAATTATTGTCTGTTTTGTAGTCACTGTTAAAAGTGAATAACATTAAACGTTATTGTCTTAACCCTAATACCGTATTCACATTACAGCCCTTAATCCCGTGTTTGTGGGCACAGAGGTCTCAGGCATGATAAAAATTTGTGTTCAATAAATGTTACATCACTATCTTTGATAAAATAAAATCTATCAATTTATGGTGTTTTTTTGGGGGGTATTTTTGAATTTATTTACCTCTAAAAGTACCATATTTTTATGGAAATTATGCTTTTTTTTTTTTTTTTTTTTATTTAATTATCTTAATTAAACTCATTCCAGTAAGTTCAGAGAGTTAAAACCAAAAGATGAAGTGACTTTGGTGGCATCTGGTGTCTTATGTTAGTATAAAATTAACAAAAAACAATATCAATAACCACTAGATGGCTGCAGTACTGAATTGCTGCATATAGGTTGAACTCTATGAACCACTGTTATGATGAATTTGACCTATTCAAAAAAAAAAAAAAATGGTCAAACATTGGCTCATTCAATTCTTTATTTTTGTATGTGTGAGTGAGTTTTTATTTGAAAAGAAAAAAAAATCCAGCTCTGTTATAGGCTCATTGAATGCAGTGTGTGTGTGTGTGTGTGTGTGTGTGTGAGTGTGAGTTGTTGCCATGTTGAGAAGGTTGTACAGGATCACCCCTTCATTTTTGTGTATGTAATATATGCATTGTATTGGATCTACTGATTTTTATTTGACAAAAATAATAAAAAATTCTCTGAATTACAGTTTTTCCCATTCATTCCTATGGGTGCCCATTTTTGTCCACGAATACGGGATTAAGGAGGTTTTTTTTTTCACCCACTTAACATGGTAGAATCGAGTCCTTTTTTTTTTTTTTGCGTGTTCAGGTGGCAAACTTAGGAAAAGTAACCAAGTCTTGTACCACTCAGATCAAGGGAAGTATTTTTTAAAAATTAATTAAAATTATTTTGCCCACATTTGTCCAGCTTACGGTATTAGGGTTAAATCTATCTTCCCATCTTTTTCTTCTTCAATTAAATTTGTAATTGTTATTGACAAAGTCTGTTTATGTAAAGTTCATCACTCTAGTGCTTAAAATATAGACATTTAGATTTATTTTCTGAGGTTATAGCCAGGACTCAATTAAAATATTTATTCACATATTATTAAAATTCATTAAATCTAATTAAAACGAGTTCAGGCTACTTGTAACAACCCATAAATAAGTTACCTGTAGCAAGAAAAGTAGGTTTATCTAACTGAGTAATACTAGTACTATTAGTTAAGTCAAATTGATTTTGTTGCATTTGTATTAAGTAATATTACAGTGTTTATTATATTTAAAAAAGGCTGCAAGTTGACTGAACTTAAAACATCCAATGCAGCCACTTGCCTCACTTTTTATAAGTTAGATCTAGGTATTACTTTTTACAGTGTGGCCAAGATGGCCGTTGTTCCTGAGTCCCTGGCCAAGATGGCCGCCAAGCCTGAATCCCTGGCCAAGATGGCCGCCGTTCCTGAGTTCCCGGCCAAGATGGCCGCCGTTCCTGAGTTCCCGGCCAAGATGGCCGCCAAGTCTGAATCCCTGGCCAAGATGGCCGTTGTTCCTGTGTCCCTGGCCAAGATGGCCACCAAGCCTGAATCCCTGGCCAAGATGGCCGTTGTTCCTGAGTCCCTGGCCAAGATGGCCACCAAGCCTGACTCCCTGGCCAAGATGGCCGCCAAGCCTGAATCTGCACCCAAGATGGCTACCGTCAAGTCAGAATCTCCGCTGGTTCCGCCCAGTCTCCCAGAGTCTTCGCTGGTTCCGCCCAGCCCTCCAGTGACTGCGCCGCCAGAGCGCCCTCCAGTGACTGCGCCCTCCAGTGACTGCGCCCTCCAGTGACTGCGCCGCCAGAGTGCCCTCCAGTGACTGCGCTGCCAGAGTGCCCTCCAGTGACCGCTCGCCCAGAGCCTGCTCTTCCTGAGTCTCCGCTGGAGACGCCCAGCCCTCCAGTGTCTCCGCTGGGGTCGTCCAGTCCTCCAGAGCCCGCTCCTCAAGAGCGCCGTCCAGAGCCCGCTCCTCAAGAGCCAGCGCGTCCTCCAGAGCCGGAGCTCTCTCCTGCGCGCCCTCCAGAACTGGAGCTCTCTCCTGCGCGCCCTTCCGTGCTCTCCTGGGTGGACTATACCCTAGGTTCCCCCAAAGAAAATTTGGGGGGGGGGGGCTACTCCCCTGATCAGCCATGGCCACCTGGACTGTTGACCCGGCCATGGACCCCTGAGCTCCCAGATCCGCCATGGCCACCTGGACTGTTGACCCGGCCATGGACCCCTGAGCCCCCAGATCCGCCATGGCCACCTGGACTGTTTACTCGGCCATGGCTTCCTGAGCCCCCAGATCCGCCATGGCCACCTGGACTGTTTACTCGGCCATGGCTTCCTGAGCCCCCAGATCCGCCATGGCCACCTGGACTGTTTACTCAGCCATGGCTTTCTGAGCCCCCAGATCCGCCATGGCTACCTGGACTGATTACCCGGCCATGGACCCCTGAGCTCCCAGACCCACCATGGCCTCCTGGACTGATTACCCGGCCATGGCCACCTGAGCTCCCTGATCCGCCCTGGAGACCACCTCTGTATCCTGTGTCCCTACCTAGCGGTCTCCAGGGCGCCCACCCTCCCTCCCCTTTGGATGTTATTAGGCACGAGATGCGCCTTCGGTGGAGGGGGGGGGGTTAATGTCAGGAATATGTCTGTGTTTTGTCCTGTTCTGTCATGTCTTCCAAGTGTTTTTCCCCCCATGTTTCTAGTTCATTTGGTTTAGTCCTTGTTCTCCCCCTTTTGGTTTAGTCCTTTTGGTTTAGTCTTGCCCATATTTGTATTTCCCTCTCGTTATCTTGTTTGTGACCACGCCCATGTTTCTGTGTATAAAGTCTGTGTCTGCTCACTCCCCAGTGTCCGTCGATGTATTGTTACATGCGTTCATTGCTTGCTCCCGGTTTTTGTTTGTATTGAGTTTCAGTGTTTTGTTTAAATAAACTGTTTATATTCATTTAATCCGGTTCTCCTGCTTCATCTCCACTCCTCCACTCAGCCAGATCGTGACAGCTACCTATTGCAATACAATATAGTCACTCAATAGCAACGCTCTCCCACATATTTAGCTATTCAAACTGCGCTTGTTTCCATCGTTGTTATAAGCGGTAGAGCCCTGCACGGGCTTTAAATCTAAGCCCTAGCCCGGCCCTGGCCCGAAACGCACAGGCTGTAGCCCGGCCCGTGTCCGACAGCTTATCAAAAATTTTGGCCCGAGTCCGACCCGAAGCCCGTCTTTTTTTTCCGCCAAACAGCTTATACTGTTACAGCCATTAAAATAGACCAGATTCGTATTTAATAGAAAGTTTATGTTTTTTCGTTTTGGTTTTTTTATCAGAACAATTTAGAGAAACGTTTGGAGTTTTTTGTTTGTTTGTTTGTTTGTTTTTTAAATGTAAGTTTTAGTTTTTTAAGTGACATCGATATCCAAGCGGTGTGTGGTCCACAGTGAGTTTACTCAATTTAACCTATATATCAAATCAACACTTGACTAGTCTACAATGCAATCCACATATATAAAACAAACATCAATATATCACAATGTTAGATTTAAAGTTTATTATCACCATCTCAGAACAAAGGCATTTCAAACTTGTTCAAATAATGAACAAATATATAAAGAATAAATAATAATATAGAAAACTTCAAAAACACAACTTTACCACGTGGCTGAAAATCTCTGTGCTGCGCAGAGTATGTAAGCGGAGTGGAGCGGCAACAATTTCCCCCCGCACTCCTTGCATTTAATAATCGCTCTGCTCCAGCTCCACTCCTCGCTCACTGATATCAGAAACAACGCTCCGCGTCAAAAAATAAATAAATAAATAAATAAGTATGTTTGAAATGTAACAGTCCTGTTCATAAAATATTATAAAATAAAATAACAGGAGAGTTTCAAACATAGTGTGCAATATTTGTTCCGACCACAGCTAATAATTGTCAGCATTAAAAGAGTATTGCTGCTTTATCCAGTGCAAAGTTTGTCATGAAAATAATACGTTTTCGTCAGTTATTTTACCTACAGATCACACTATTTCTGATTTGAGTGATCCATCTCTATCAAGCTAAACATGTTTAACATGATTTCCTGCTTAATGTGCAGTTATATTATGGACCATTGGCATGAATTGTACTCATGATGGAGCGGTGGTGGAGCGCTCTTGAAGAGAGTGAAAACCATGACGCTCCGACTTTTAAAAAAATCCGCTCCTTCCTCCATTCAAAATCACACCGCTCCACTCCGCGCTCCGCTCATACTCTGCTATGCACGAGTTATCACTGGCGCTTCCGGGGAACGCACTCATTAAATCTCATTAAACTTTTTTTTTTTTTAAATTTCTAAAGCAGGCCCGAAGCCCGATATGCGTGCAAGTTATGACGTGAAAATTGGCCCGAAGCCCGGCCCTAGGTGCAAAAAAAAGTCGGGCCCCGACGGGCTCGGGCTCAAATGCAGGGCTCTAATAAGCGGCAGTGGGTGGTAATAGACTAGAAATGTACAGATTTATACCATTGTGCTGATAACATTTCTTTAGTCCTTCGGCAATCCTACAGCTTGAACCACTGTTGGAAACCACCCTAACATTATTATTATTATTATTATTAGCCTATTATTGCATATTTTTATTTTCATTTATATTCGTTGTCCCCCTTAATTTACTTAACGATCATGTAAATAATACTGTAAATGCTTGACATATGCTATATGACTAATTTTACTGGAATGTAGTTTAAAGTTTGATTTGAACATATATTTTATTTTGTCTAATTAATAGACTAGACTATATAAATACTATACTGTTTTAGTGAGGAATGAATCATTCACATAGTTTAATTTGTAAATGAAAACATGCTAATTTTTCCTCACACACAGGAATAAATACAATCATAAAGTCAAAACTTTATTGGCATAATTGTCAGGCGTTAAAAAAATAGCCCTAGCCAGTTATTAAAATAATAATAGCCTAATAATAACAATAATAATAAATTATAAGTGATTTAGAGCTATCTATTTTTTATTTTTATTGTGAATCGCTTGACCTAAATAACTGTCTGTATAAATGCTATTTGCCATATATTTTGAAAATATTGTAAACGACAATTATGCCAATAAAGTTTTGACTTTAGACAAAATAAAATTTATATATATGTGTGTGTGTTAGGGATGGGAAGATTCCCCGATTCACTCGGTGCATCAGTTTAAAAAGTTAACGATGCGATGCATCGGTTTAAAAAGTGCGCATCGGATACAAATTGGCATTTGTATCGCGATGCATTGTTTCTAACATTTCTGCATCGATAAATCCAGATTTATTTCTTTATAATTATTAGTAGACATACAATACTTTTATTATTTAGAAAGTGGAAAAATATTGTTAGATTGTTTTCTCCCCTCTGAACTGTTTCTCAAGCATGTCTCCCTTCACTGTTGCGTGAATGACGTAGACTATAACAACACTACAGAGACCGGGGCGTGTCCAGAAAGTCACATAGAGCAGGGATTCTCAACCGGTGGCCCGCGAGATGGCTTAAAATTAACTTAAATTTTATCCTTAAATTGGTCAAAGCACGGCCTCTTTCGTGTTCTGTGATTGATTGCTTTGGACTCGGCGCAGCAAGCCTCATCGCATACAGACTGAACGGCGGCTCAAAACTTTCAACCGCGGCACGCAAACATCATCAGAGACCTGCAAGGGACTGATTTTTTAGTCCCACTCCTGCAGAAATGTATGTTATTTTGTCCCACTCCCACCAGCAAAAGCCCACATAAAAGTAACCCATACCCCCACGGAAAAATGGGTCTCTACTTCCTCTCTTGACTGCATGAAACAAACCCTCACACTAATGTAAAAGTAAAGATGATCAGAGTAATAGTAACAATGACACTCTTGCATATCGAGTCTAGGCACGCATAAGTCCGCTGTTGATTCATGAACTAGTCATGCTTTCGGGGCTCTGATCCATAGTATTTTTGTGTGAAATTTCTAAATATTTGCATAGTTGTCAAAATGAATGTCTTGTGAGTGTTTTATAATGGATGCTCACCCATAGAGGTGGATCTTGTAAGGGTCAGTGGTGTTTATGCACATATGAGCACCAGCATCAACAGATATAGTATGTATTTGCTGTATTTTTCATTTGTATGTTCATTTTATGATGGATACAAACAGTAGGCTAGATATTCGGTCAGTCCAGTTCAAATGGACAGGTTTAGTGAGTGGTATTTTGGCATCTCCCTGTTGTTCTGTTTGGCAGGTTCACTTAATTAAGAAAAAGTACTCTGTAGTTGTTTAGAATGTCTGAATTAAAGAATTCAGGAGCTTTAAATCTGTCTAATATATATATATATATATATATATATATATATATATATATATATATATATATATCAAAAAGTCTTGGTTTTACTTGGTTAATAAATAATCAAACTCATTCACTGGCACCGCATCCTCTTTCACATCATCACATAAACTTGATCTAATTAGTTAGTGCTGAATTATCGCATCGTATCGTGATATGGGTGTGAATCGTATCGTATTACATCGAGATATGTCACAAATGTATCGTTAATATATCGGATCGGATACTTTGTATCGAGATGCGTATCGGATTGGCATTATACCTTAGATGCCCAACCCTAGTGTGTGTGTTAAATTCAACCTATAAACTGCATTCCAGTAAAAATCCCAGCCATATAGCATAATCAAAGCTTTAATGGCATGTCAGCATTTATCATTTAGATTCAGAATGTTAAGTAAAGAGATCGCAACGAAGGGAAAAATAACGACTATAAACGAATAATACAATTATTATGGAAAAAAGAGGATCGGTTAATGGATAAGACTGTGGGATGCATAAAATGTTTCTTGCAGGGCTATTTAATTTGAAGTACTTTATGTAATATTTATTCATGACAAACTTTTGAATGCTGTCTACATTGCGCACAGACAGCATTCGCATATACAGCATTGCCTATCTAATTATTTAATATTGTATTAATTTCTATAACAATTAATATAACTAGATAAAAAGTTTGTTAGCAAACTTTAAGTTGGCTTGAGAAAGCCTAGCCAGTAAGTTTTAAGTAGTTTTAAAAGCTTTTAGTTTAAAGAAAGTTTAAAGGTTTTCAGTTTGAAATAGTTTTAGTTTGATTGATAAAGTTTGAAGATAGATAGGCTAGATAGATATAAATAGTTTGAAAATAGAAAGATTTATAGATATAAATAATTAGAAGATATAGTTTGAATGAGAATAGATAGATATGAGGTTACTAGGGTACCCAGGGTGGTACCATGATTAGCTAGTTGCTAGCATGATTTTAGTAAGACTAGCAAGTCGCTAGTATGATTTTAGCATGACTAGCAAGTCGCTAGCATGATTTACCATGATTAGCAAGTCGCTAACAAGATTTTAGCATGACTAGCAAGTCCCTAGCATGATTATAACATGACTAGCAAGTCGTTAGCATGATTCTAGCAGGACTAGCAAGTCACAAGCATGATTATAGCATGACTAGCAAGTCGCTAGCATGATTTTAACAAGACTAGCAAGTCGCTAGCATGATTTTAGCATGACTAACAATTTGCTAGCATGATTTTAGAATGACTAGCAAGTCGCTAGCATGATTATAACATGACTAGCAAGTCGCTAGTATGATTTTTAGCATTACTAGCAAGTCGCTAGCATGATTTTAGCATTACTAGCAAGTCGCTAACATGATTTTACCATGACTAGCAAGTCGCAAGCATGATTTTAGCACGACTAGCAAGTCGCTAGCATGATTTTAGCATTATTATAGCATGACTAGCAAGTCGCTATCATTATTTTAGCATGACTAGCAAGTCGCTAGCATGGTTTTAGCAAGACTAGCAAGTCGTTAGCATGATTGTAGTATGACTAGCAAGTTGCTAGCATGATTTTTAGCACGACTACCAAGTCGCTAACATGATTTTAGCACGACTAGCAAGTCGCTAGCATGATTTTAGCATGACTAGCAAGTCACTAGCATGATTTTAGCATTATTTTACCATGACTAGCAAGTCACTAGCATGATTTTAGCATTTTTTTAGCATGACTAGCAAGTCGCTAGCATGATTCTAGCATGACTAGCAAGTCGCTAGCATGATTTTAGCAAAACTAGCAAGTCGCTAACATTATTGTAGTATGACTAGCAAGTCGCTAGCATTATTTTAGCATTACTAGCAAGTCGCTAGCATGATTTTAACATTACTAACAAGTCGCTAGCATGTTTTTAGCACGACTAGCAAGTCGCTAGCATGATTTTAGCACGACTAGCAAGTAGCTATCATTATTTTAGCATGACTAGCAAGTCGCTAGCATGATTCTAGCATGACTAGCAAGTCGCTAGCATGATTTTAACATGACTAGCAAGTCGCTAGCATGGTTTAAGCAAGACTAGCAAGTCGTTAACATGATTGTAGTATGACTAGCAAGTCACTAGCATAATTTTAGCACAATTAGCAAGTCGCTAGTATGATTTTAGCAATGACTAGCATGGTTTTAGCAAGACTAACAAGTCGCTAGCATGATTTTTAGCATGACTAGCAAGTCACTAGCATGATTTTAGCAAAACTAGCAAGTCGTTAACATTATTGTAGTATGACTAGCAAGTCGCTAGCATTATTTTAGCATTACTAGCAAGTCGCTAGCATGATTTTAACATTACTAACAAGTCGCTAGCATGTTTTTAGCACGACTAGCAAGTCGCTAGCATGATTTTAGCACGACTAGCAAGTAGCTATCATTATTTTAGCATGACTAGCAAGTCGCTAGCATGATTTTAACATGACTAGCAAGTCGCTAGCATGGTTTAAGCAAGACTAGCAAGTCGTTAACATGATTGTAGTATGACTAGCAAGTCACTAGCATAATTTTAGCACAACTAGCAAGTCGCTAGTATGATTTTAGCAATGACTAGCATGGTTTTAGCAAGACTAACAAGTCGCTAGCATGATTTTTAGCATGACTAGCAAGTCACTAGCATGATTTTAGCATGACAAGCAAGTCGCTAGCATGATTTTAGCACGACTAGCAAGTCGCTAGCATGATTTTAGCACGACTAGCAAGTCGCTAGCATGATTTTAGCATTATTTTAGTATGACTAGCAAGTTGCTAGCATGATTTTAGCATTATTTTAACATGACTAGCAAGTCGCTAGCATTATTTTAGCTTGACTAGCAAGTCGCTAGCATGATTTTAGCAAAACTAGCAAGTCACTAGCATAATTTTAGCAAGACTAGCAAGTCACTAGCATGATTTTACCAAGACTAGCAAGTCGTTAGCATGATTGTAGTATGACTAGCAAGTCGCTAGCATGATTTTAGCACGACTAGCAAGTCGCTAGCATGATTTTAGCACGACTAGCATGTCGCTAGCATGATTTTAGCACGACTAGCAAGTCGCTAGCATGATTTTAGCATTATTTTAGCATGACTAGCAAGTTGCTAGCATGATTTTAGCATTGTTTTAACATGACTAGCAAGTCGCTAGCATTATTTTAGGATGGCTAGCAAATCGCTAGCTTGTTTTTACCAAAACTAGCAAGTCGCTAGCATAATTTTAGCAAGACTAGCAAGTCGCTAGCATGATTTTAGCAAGACTAGCAAGTCGTTAGCATGATTTTAGCATGACTAGCAAGTCGCTAGCATGATTTTAGCAAGACTAGCAAGTCGCTAGCATGATTTTAGCAAGACTAGCAAGTCGTTAGCATGATTTTTAGCATGACTAGCAAGTCGCTAGCATGATTTTAGCACGACTAGCAAGTCGCTAGCATGATTTTAGCATTACTAGCAAGTCGCTAGCATGATTTTAGCACGACAAGCAAGTCGCTAGCATTATTTTAGCATTATTTAGCATGACTAGCAAGTCGCTAGCATGAATTTAGCATGACTAGCAAGTCGCTAGCATGATTTTAGCATTATTTAGCAATGACTAGCAAGTCGCTAGCATGATTTTAACATTACTAGCAAGTCACTAGCATGATTTTAGCATTATTTAGCATGACTAGCAAGTCGCTAGCATGATTTTAGCATGACTAGCAAGTCGCTAGCATGATTTTAGCATTACTAGCAAGTCGCTAGCATTATTTTAGCATGACTAGCAAGTCGCTAGCATGATTTTAGCATGACTAGCAAGTCGCTAGCATGATTTTAGCATTACTAGCAAGTCGCTAGCATTATTTTAGCATGACTAGCAAGTTGCTAGCATGATTTTAGCACGAATAGGAAGTCGCTAGCATGATTTTAGCACGACTAGCAAGTAGCTATCATTATTTTAGCATGACTAGCAAGTCGCTAGCATGATTCTAGCATGACTAGCAAGTCGCTAGCATGATTTTAACATGACTAGCAAGTCGCTAGCATGGTTTAAGCAAGACTAGCAAGTCGTTAACATGATTGTAGTATGACTAGCAAGTCACTAGCATAATTTTAGCACAACTAGCAAGTCGCTAGTATGATTTTAGCAATGACTAGCATGGTTTTAGCAAGACTAACAAGTCGCTAGCATGATTTTAGCACGACTAGCAAGTCGCTAGCATGATTTTAGCATTATTTTAGTATGACTAGCAAGTTGCTAGCATGATTTTAGCATTATTTTAACATGACTAGCAAGTCGCTAGCATTATTTTAGCTTGACTAGCAAGTCGCTAGCATGATTTTAGCAAAACTAGCAAGTCACTAGCATAATTTTAGCAAGACTAGCAAGTCACTAGCATGATTTTACCAAGACTAGCAAGTCGTTAGCATGATTGTAGTATGACTAGCAAGTCGCTAGCATGATTTTAGCACAACTAGCATGTGGCTAGCATGATTTTAGCACGACTAGCAAGTCGCTAGCATGATTTTAGTATTATTTTAGCATGACTAGCAAGTTGCTAGCATGATTTTAGCATTGTTTTAACATGACTAGCAAGTCGCTAGCATTATTTTAGCATGGCTAGCAAATCACTAGCTTGTTTTTACCAAAACTAGCAAGTCGCTAGCATAATTTTAGCAAGACTAGCAAGTCGCTACCATGATTTTAGCAAGACTAGCAAGTCGTTAGCATGATTTTAGCATGACTAGCAAGTCGCTAGCATGATTTTAGCAAGACTAGCAAGTCGCTAGCATGATTTTAGCAAGACTAGCAAGTCGTTAGCATGATTTTTAGCATGACTAGCAAGTCGCTAGCATGATTTTAGCACGACTAGCAAGTCGCTAGCATGATTTTAGCATTACTAGCAAGTCGCTAGCATGATTTTAGCACGACAAGCAAGTCGCTAGCATGATTTTAGCATTATTTAGCATGACTAGCAAGTCGCTAGCATGAATTTAGCATGACTAGCAAGTCGCTAGCATGATTTTAGCATTATTTAGCAATGACTAGCAAGTCGCTAGCATGATTTTAACATTACTAGCAAGTCACTAGCATGATTTTAGCATTATTTAGCATTACTAGCAAGTCGCTAGCATTATTTTAGCATGACTAGCAAGTCGCTAGCATGATTTTAGCATGACTAGCAAGTCGCTAGCATGATTTTAGCATTACTAGCAAGTCGCTAGCATTATTTTAGCATGACTAGCAAGTTGCTAGCATGATTTTAGCACGAATAGGAAGTCGCTAGCATGATTTTAGCAGATAGATAGATAGATAGATAGATAGATAGATAGATAGATAGATAAGGTTTGAAGATAGATAGATAGATAGATAGATAGCTAGCCATGCTAAAATAATGCTAGCGACTTGCTAGTCATGTTAAAACAAT
>NC_133371.1:20244359-20285492 GCF_049309525.1 Garra rufa | reverse complement strand
GAACAGCTTCTTTCCCAGAGCTGTCTCCTTATTGAACTCTGCCCCCCACTGACACCTCTGCCCCCTCACACACCCTACACTCTCCCCACTACCATTGCACTACTTAATATTCATTGCACTACACTGTACATACCCATTTGTAAATGCACATTTCCTTTGCACATATACATATTGTAAATCTGTGATAAATCTATATCTACACATATCTATTTGTAAATTCTGCTTTAGTAAACAGCAACCTGTATATTATGTTCAAATCTACCTGCAATTTACATTATAGTTAATGTTATGTTATCTTATGGAAAGATAAACTGTTGCTACTCTGAGACAAATAAGGTGAAGAACCTTACTATGCATTAAACAAATAAATGAGCTATTATTTATCAACTGCAATCAGCTATATAATATCTAATGTAAATTAGAAAAATCATATACTGATAATACACAACAATGCCAAGGTCTCTGGAAGAGGTTTGGAAGTGATATTTACGTTCTCTGTGCTTGAATAAGCAGTCCGGTGGCGGTGAATTCTTCCACTGGTTGTGCTGGGAGCAGTCAGTGGGAAAAAGGAGCAGGAATCCGTTTCGACAGCCTTGAACGTGAAGCGCTGTAGGATGCTGATCTCCTGGAGCACCAAAGGATCCTAAGATCTGGAATACGCAGATGTGGCCCTGGTGTTTTGGCACTGGCACAATGGAGGTGGATTTAAAACATGTGGGAACAGTTGCTTGGGCAAGGGACATGTTAAAAATGTCTGTGAATACCCCAGCGAGCTGCTCTGCACATGCCCTCAGAACGGTTGTGTCTGTTAGTGCCTCACCCTTGCGGGCTGGAGACTCAGAACGAAGGTATCTGTTGCTGCCTTCCCAGTAAAGGGCCGCAGACTCAGAACGAAGTTTGATCTGTTACGGTCCCCTGGACATGCTGGAGACTCAGAATTGAGGTGTATCTGTTAGCACCTGACCCATGCTGAGGTCTGTTGGTCAGAAAGTCCATAATCCAGTTACACAGTGAAGTGTTAATGTCCAGGTCTCTAAGTTTAGTGATTAACTTAGAGGTTCTGACAGTGTTGAATGCTGAGCTGAAATCAACAAACAGCATTCGTGCATAAGTGTTTGTATTGTCCAGGTGTGTGAGTACAGAGTGCAGCGCTATGGAGACTGCATCATCTGTGCTCCTATTGCCACGGTAGGCAAACTGGTGTGGGTCCAGTGAGGACTGGAGAGAATCCTTGAGGTGAGAGAGGACCAGCCGCTCGAAGCACTTCATAATGATGGGTGTGAGTGCTACAGGGCGGTAGTCGTTCAGGCATGTTGGGTTGGAGTGTTTTGGCACTGGCACAATGGAGGTGGATTTAAAACATGTGGGAACAGTTGCTTGGGCAAGGGACATGTTAAAAATGTCTGTGAATACCCCAGCGAGCTGCTCTGCACATGCCCTCAGAACGGTTGTGTCTGTTAGTGCCTCACCCTTGCGGGCTGGAGACTCAGAACGAAGGTATCTGTTGCTGCCTGCCCAGTAAAGGGCCGCAGACTCAGAACGAAGTTTGATCTGTTACGGTCCCCTGGACGTTGCTGGAGACTCAGAATTGAGGTGTATCTGTTAGCACCTGACCCTTGCGGGGCAGACTCAGTACAAGGAGTGTCTTTTAGAAAGGTACCTTTATACCTTTCCGATGAGGAGGAAATTGCAATTTGGCGCTTCTCCATTTCCATGCTGTGATTGGCTAGTTCCATCAGAGCGGGGGGACATGGGGTAGCCCACCCTTCTTTCCTCTTGTGGAAGTCATTTGCAAAGTCCAAACACAAAGTTAGAAAAGTGTCAATAATGTTTTACTGGTGCATTTCTCACTTTCCAAAACACAATCAGAAAACATTTGGTCATGTAATGAACACATTACGTCCAAACATGATGGAAAAAGATTGAACTGTCATGCATGCATTCATTTGTCCATTAACAGCTGAGTTTGTGTAAGATGTTGCTCTACACATCGCTGTCAGTGAGAATACTTATTTCTCTGAATAAGTATAAGATGTGTCTGTTATGGTTCGCATCAGTTCAAGGTTTGAAAACATAGTTATGAATGGATTTGGATGGATCTTTGTGATCTCTCTTTGTTTCACCCATTGCTACTGCGTCTGGAGATCCTAAGGAATTTCTATGACCGTCACAGGACCAACCTTAGGAAACAGTCTCAAAGTGGGTGGAGGGCAGAAACTGCAACTTGACCAATAGGAAGTTCTGTCCTTCCCGGGTTTTTGTACCAAAGATGATCTTCTTGCCCTCTAAGAGGTGTCTGGCAGTTGTCCTGGCATCCTTATCTGATGGCATTGGACAGTTTGCTTATGTTAGTCCACCAAGATCCAATCAAAATGTAGCAAACCTTTGTCCACTATTGTGGCCAGGGAATACCCTTGCCATAAACTGGGCCCTGGAATGCCCGGTCCACTACACCACTCCACCTTGAAGGTTTATGTGGCGGCGTTATCGGCCTAGCATACCCCTCTTGGTGGCATCTCAGTGGATAAGTACCCCCTAGTTACACATTTCCTTGACGGTGTGCTGAGGCTGAGGGTACGACCCCATGTTCCTTCTTGGGACCTCCCTGTGGTACTAGAAGCAATTTGTAGACCTCTATTTGAGCCTATAGAAGAGATTTCAGATTGCATGCTCACTATAAAGATGCTTATCTGTGTTGAGTATTGCTAAAGTAGAGATGTGCGCTCCGCTCCGTCGGATCCCTTGCCAAAAAAGCTGCAGTCCTGTACGTTAACAAAGATCATTTAAATCCAGCCAATGAGGGGGATCATTATATGAAGCAGCAGGTATTTTGCGTCGCTGTAGATGTAGAAAAAGTGACTCGCGTGACAACTCTCGTCGTTATTCAGCATATTAAGAAGATGATTTATTCTGGAGGCAGTATAAGTCAATCAATATTTGGGACACCAAGACCTCGGTCTCGGTGTGACTGGAAAATATTATCTCGGGTTGTATGGCTATTGAGGCAGAACCATTTTCTCAGTAGCTTCACCATTTTGTTGTTCAGTGTTGAAAATGGGCATTGTGGAATTGTACATACATACAAAAAATACATTCATACAAGGTAATATCTCCATTATGTCAAGTTTATTTTTGCCCATAACCCAAATGGTGAATTGTTTTATTTAATTCAAATATTGTTGAAAACTACTATGCAGCTGAGTTTAAATGAACCCCAAATATGACAACAGCAGAAACACAGGCAACAGATAAAAGGTGAAAATTTATTACACCAGAAATTTACAAAAATATAAATGACCCACTAACTTACCACTATGACCAAACTATCATGCCAGGAAACACAAAGACTAAAAGCTTGTAATAAAAACTAATAAAAGAGAATAAACTGTGCATTATAGCGAATCGACAGGATTTTATCAGGTCTTTAATTTTACCATTTTAATCCACAGTCTAAACCTAGCATTTAGATGTGTACTATTAAAAGGTTAACCGTGTATGTTCTTGCTGAATCGCTTGCAAACTTTTAAAAGGTACATTGTTTATGTTCTTGCCAAATCACTCGCAAACATAAGATTGTTGTTTAGTATAATATGTCATACATACCATGTGATATTAGAACTGGTACCCCTTAGTTTAAAAAAAAACTTACAGTGTAAATAATTAGTAATTTTCCAGGTTGTTACCCCTTTTTGTATTAACAAATTTAAACACATACTTTCAAAACAAAATAAGAAATAAGCATATAAGCAGGTCAATCAATCAATTACTACCTACTGACAGCATGAAAAAATCTGACTCTCTCAAATTACCATAACTTTATTACAGGCCTGCTTGACCTGGTTCATTTTCTATCCTTTGAGGTCATTGGCTATGTTCTTGATCATTCAACCATATCAGTTATGTCTATAAGAGTACAAATGCTGTATTAGAGCATTTGCATTTGGTATTTGCTGTGGAGCCCAATCATTGGGATGCTTCTCTTTCTGTACACACTCCTGCTTTTCCATCAGCATCATGCAAAGGCAGAAAACATTCTTTGTCAAACAATGGGAGACCCTAACTACCCACTGTTTTTTAAGGATGGAGATGTAACTATTGGAGGAATTTTTCCTATCCACAGAAAGGAAACATTACCTTCTTTTGAGTTTATGGAAAAACCTCAACTACTGTTATGCTCAAGGTTTGTCACAAAAATTTGTATAATTACTTTAAATGTAAAATTTTGTAAATTATTTAAAAATGTATTCTATTTATTAATTTATTTATTTTTTCATTTTTAAAATTATTATTATTATTATTATTATTATTATTATTATTAGTTTTAAATATGCACTTTTTATTATTATTGTTTGTCTGTAATTTATTGTTTATTTTCACAGTGTGAATCTGAGAAATCTTCTTCTGGCACAAGTCATGATCTTCACAATTGAGGAGATTAACAGAAATGAAACTTTGCTTCCAAATGTTTCTATTGGATATCGAATTTATGATACCTGTAGTTCAAGGCTGTCTACCATGAGTGCAACTATGGGAGTGATGAATGGTCCGGATTTTGGATCAGGTGACAGATGCAATGGACAACCTCCTTTACCTGCTATCATAGGAGAAACAGAGTCTTCTGCCACAGTCATTCTGTCCAGAACTACAGGACCTTTTAAAATTCCAGTGGTAAGGTGCAAAAACACTAAACATTTTACAGATACCATACTGATGACTGCATTATTGTTTCCGGTGCTTTCTTTTTCAGATAAGTCCCTCAGCCACATGTGTATGTCTCAGTAATAGGAAAAATTATCCCTCTTTCTTCAGGACTATTGCTAGTGATTACCACCAGAGTAGCGCACTTGTAAATATAGTCAAGCACTTTGGCTGGTCTTGGGTGGGAGCTGTAAACAGTGACACTGACTATGGGAACAATGGAATGGCCGTTTTTCTGAAAGTAGCCCAGGAGGAGGGGATTTGTGTAGAGTACTCTGTAAAATTCTACCGAACAGAGACAGAAAAACTCAAAAAAGTTGTAGACACAATTAAAAAAGGCACAGCAAAAGTGGTTGTTGCATTTGTTTCATTTGTTGAGATGGGCTTGCTTATTGATCAGTTAAGTATTCAAAATATTGCAGGCTTTCAAATGATTGGTGTGGAGTCATGGATAGCTACAACAAATTACATCACTCCAAATACTTTTCATTCGCTGGGAGGGTCCCTGGGATTTGCAGTGAGAAAAATCAATATTGAAGGCTTTGCAGATTATCTTTTACAAGAATTCTGGGATACAGCTTTTCCATGCTCACAGAGCGAGAGGAATTTTTCTCAATACGCATTAAGTTGCAGCAGATATAAGGAGCTACTTGCACTAAAAACAAACAATGAAAATGTACCTGAACTAAGATATGAATATAATGTCTACAAAGCAGTTTATGCTGTAGCTCATGCACTACACAGTCTTCTAAAGTGCACAGAACTTAAAGGTTGTGAGAAAAGCCTGACAATACAACCACAGCAGGTAAAAGAAAGAAAAAAAAAACAGATGAAAGGGAGCAAGAGAGATAAATGTTTTTATTTGATGGCATTTTAAATGCCTCAGTGATAATATGTGACTTTTTTTAAAGATGGTTGAGGCTATGAAAAAAGTACATTTTACCACAAAGATGGGAGATCATGTGTGGTTTGACAGCAGTGGTGGTGCAGTAGCCCAGTATGAAGTTGTGAACTGGCAACAGGACACTAATGGAACATTCCAGTTTAAATCTGTGGGATACTATGATGCCTCACTTCCCCCTCCCCAGCGCTTACAGCTTGATACTAAAAAGATAATTTGGGCTGGAGGACAGCTGAAGGTAAATGTCAATGACCTGTTTCTGTAATAGGGTTATTTCATATTAAGGGTCATAACAAAAATGCTTGTACTGACCCTTATAAAAGGCATGAATAATACCAAATTATTTTAAGACAGAAAATGATTCTACCACACAACACCATTTCATGTTGTGTATTGTATGATTGTAAGCTGGTTTGAAAGCATAAACCTCATCTTAAAAAGTCAATACTTTACAGTATGTTTAATCTATTAACAGTACTTAAGGCATTAGTTATCTAACAACTAGCACAAAAATGCTAATTTTATAAATTGATATATATATATATATATATATATATATATATATATATATATATATATATATATTAGGGGTGGGCATAGATATTTTTTTTTTAATCTTGGAATTAATCTAGATTAATCTAGATTAAAATGGCTAATTTGAATTCTGCTGAAGGCATTCAGAATATGTGTGCTACCCAAATAATGACTAAAAGTAAGTCTTCGAGAACGGGCCAGGTGGTGCATTAGATCAGGCGCTCATCTCCTGTTTCCAAAATGCATCACAGACTGCTTGACAATTGCATTTACAACATAATTACCTATACAAACTTGTGTAACCAAGTACTTCTGCGCAAAAGGCTGCACGACGTGCGCGTTGCCGTTAAATACACAGACGCGCACGGGCATGGATTTCTGCGTGCATAGTCTTCCATTAAACTGCGTTGCTTTTAGAAGCGTCAATTCACTTGTTGCATATAGTTTAATGTCTTTATTTCGGGATTATCAAAGTAAATTATAACTCAAACTTGAGATTTTACTGGGGCACAGCAGATTTTCACTGGGGCACGTGCCCCAGTAAACATGGTCTAGCAACGCACCTGCTCTAAAGCGGCTTCATAGCTGCATCCATGTTTGCACGTCTCATTTGATGTGGTAATTTCATAGAAGTTGAAGACTCGTTCTCGCCCCCTACAGTGCAATTCGACTAGGTATACGTCATCCGCGCTAAAACATCAAGGTGAAAGTCATCATATCTTGCGTAGTTTAGACCCAGCTCCCAACCCAACTTTCAGAATAGATTAACGCCGATATTTTTTTATCGCCCGATAAGAGTCTCACGTTTTTTGCTAGTCAACCAGTCAGTAATGCAGCAATCAGTATTGATTCAGTCAGTGTGGAAGAACTTGACTGGTTGACTAGCAAAAAAATGCTAATTTTATAAATAGTCTTCCACAGTTCTTCCACACTGACTGAATCAATACTGATGACTGCATTACTGACTGGTTGACTAGCAAAAAATGCTAATTTTATACATATATATACTCAACTGGCAACTCAACCAGTTCAATCAAGAAATGATTGATTCAGTCAGTGTGGAAGAACTTGACTGGTCTGCAGAAAGCAAAGTCCTAATCCCAGCTGTACATCTCTGGAGTGACTGTAAATGCAGACTTTGAGCCCAAAACTCATCACCAAACACCAGTGACTTGAGAGTAGGACATTGCTTTCTGCAGACCCGTCAGGTTCTTTCACACTGACTGAATCCATCATTTCTTTATACACAATAGTATTGCCATGTTAGAATTGAAGAGGGTCCTGTCAAAACTTTTGCTGTAAAATTTGAAGCACACAATCCCCCAGAGTATCATTATATGCTTAAACATTAAGATATGTACTCATGGAAATTCCTAAATTAGTCAAACCTGTTTATTAGAAGAGGGTGTCCTAATACTTTTGGCAATATAGTGTGTATATACATACAGTATGTCACAAAAGTGAGTATACCCCTCACATTTCAGCAACCATTTTAGTATATGTTCTCAAGGGAAAATAGTATAGAAATTAAACTTGGATAGTCAATGTGCAGCTTGTATAGCAGTATAGATTTATTGCCCCCTGATAATTACTCAACATACAGCCATTATTGTCAAAATAGCTGGCAAACAAAAGTGAATACACCCTAAGTGTTCTTGTCCAACGTGTCAATATATTATGTTAGCACCATTGTTATCTGGCACTGCCTTAATCATCCCGGGCATGGATTTGACCAGAGCTGCACAGTTACTGGGATCCTCTTCCACTCCTCACGGAGCTGCTGGACATTAGACACATGGTGCTTCTCCATCTTCCGCTTAAAGGTGGAGACATACTTAGCCACCACATCACCGTCACCTTTAGCTTCCTCAGCAAGGCAGGTGTCATCTTGATGGTGTGTTTTGGATAGTTATCATGTTGGAAAACTGCCATCCGGCCTAGTTTCTGGAAAAAGGGCATCATGTTCTGCTTCAGAATGTACAGTGCATAATTGGAATCCATGTTTCCCCTCAATGAACTGCAGCTCCCCAGTACCAGCAGCACTCATGCAGCCCCAGACCATGATGCTACCATCACCATGCTTGACTGTAGGCAAGAAACAATTTTCTTGATACTCCTTACTAGGGCATAGCCACACATGCTGGACACCATCTGAGCCAAACAAGTTTATTTTATAGTCTCATCAGACCACAGGACATGGTTTTAATAATTCATGCTCTTGGACAGGTTGTCTTCAGCAAACTGTTTGCAGGCTTTCTTGTAAGCCAGCTTCAGATGAGGCTTTCTTCTGGGATGGCGCCTATGCAAACCAACTTGTTGCAGTGTGCAGTGTATGGTCTGAACACTGAAAAGCTGACCTTCTACTTGCAACCTTTAAAGCAATGCTGGCAGCACTCATGCATCTGTTTTTTTTTAAGTCAGGTTCTGCACCTGACGCACAGAACGAGTGCTCAACTTCGTTGATCGACCCTTGCAAGGCCTCTTTCGAATAGAATCCATCTTGGAAAAGCTCTGTATGACCCTGACAACTGTAGTTTAACTCGGTTTCAGGGTGTTACTGAACCTCTAATAGGCTTGGCCATCTTTGTGGACAGCAACAATTCTAATTCTCAACTCCTCCGAGAGTTCTTTGCCATGTTGAACATCCAGTGGTCAGCATGAGAGAATTGTACTTAAAGCACCTAATTTTAACTGATCTAATACAGGATACACAACTTTGTATGGTCCTGTCAAGCAGACAAAAACATAAACATGACATAATAGGACATTTGGCTTTGCATGGTTAAACAACATACTGCTGTTATCACTTAGGGTGTACTCACTTTTGTTGTTAGCTATTTTGACAATAATGGCTGTATGTTGAGTTATTTTCAGAGTTTGAGTGTATGGAACGAATCTCTGAATATATAGAATGAAAATCTGAGTGTATGGAATGAAACTCTGAATATATGGAATGAAAGTCTGAATATATAGAATGAAATTCTGAATATATTGAATAAAAATCTGAATGTATGTGAAAGTGTGACCTACAGAAAGAAGGTGCAAATGTAACAATTCTCACTGAATAATGTATAGCTTGTTTTATCCTCATTATCAGAGCAATAGGCTTTTTAAATGAATCACAATTCAAATGTCATTCCCTGACATTTTTCAATTTGTTGAACTACAAGACTTTTTTGCAGCAGCTGGTCATACTCCAAACAACACAAACAGTTTGGAGTCTACATCTCGTAATCTTGAGGATCATATTTCTATTATTGCAACATTTTTTGTGCTTATAGGCAATCATTTTCAACAAAATGCAAAAATTGTAGCGACAACAAGATTTCTTATTACAGTATCCAAATAAACAGAATAGTCCTAATTAATGCATGGAATTAGTATATATTCTCCAGTGTGTCATATCAAGCGTTTGGTTTGTTTTCATGCTTATATATATATATAATATAATATAATATCATATATATATATATACATATATGTGTGTGTGTGTGTGTGTGTGTGTGTGTGTGTGTGCAGAAGCCAAAATCTGTGTGCAGTGAGAGCTGTCCTCCAGGCACTAGAAAGGCTGCACAAAAAGGAAGACCTGTCTGTTGTTATGACTGTATTCCATGTGCAGAAGGAGAATTTAGTAATGAAACAGGTAATCTTTACCCCATCTTTAAATTATGAAGAAAATGGTTTTGTTGCTCTTTTACTGTTCATTAATACAATTATTTTTCCTTTTTGTCTAACTAGTGCTTACAAATTCCTTTCCAGATTCAATTAACTGCATGCAGTGTCCAGAGGAATACTGGTCTAATGCTGAGAAAGATAAATGTGTGTTAAAGACTGTAGAGTTTCTCTCATTCACAGAATTTATGGGTATAGTGCTAGTCTTTTTCTCACTGTTTGGAGTAGGATTAACTGCACTGGTGGCCATCCTGTTTTACAGCAAGAAGGACACCCCCATAGTAAAAGCCAACAACTCTGAGCTGAGCTTCCTGTTGCTTTTCTCATTGACCCTGTGTTTTCTCTGTTCACTTACTTTTATTGGTCGGCCGACTGAGTGGTCGTGTATGTTGCGTCACACAGCATTTGGGATCACTTTTGTCCTCTGTATCTCCTGTGTTCTGGGGAAAACAATAGTTGTGTTAATGGCATTCAAGGCTACACTTCCAGGAAGTAATGTCATGAAATGGTTTGGGCCTAAACAACAACGAATCAGTGTTTTTACCTTTACACTTATACAGGTTCTTATATGCATGCTTTGGCTAATAATATCACCGCCATTTCCTTACAAAAATATGAAATATTATAAGGAAAAGATCATCCTTGAGTGCAGTCTGGGTTCTATTATAGGTTTCTGGGCTGTGCTGGATTATATCGGCCTGCTGGCTATCTGGTGCTTCATTCTGTCTTTTCTGGCTCGTAAACTGCCTGATAACTTTAATGAAGCCAAATTCATCACTTTCAGTATGCTCATATTCTGTGCTGTATGGATCACATTTATTCCAGCCTATGTCAGTTCTCCTGGAAAATTTACTGTAGCTGTGGAGATATTTGCCATTTTAGCCTCAAGCTTTGGTTTACTATTGTGCATATTTGCACCTAAATGTTATATTATTCTGCTTAAGCCTGAACAAAATACAAAGCAAAATATGATGGGAACTTCTAGGTCCTACTGAAACACAATTTGCATAATAAATGTACTCTTTGATTCCATTTAAATATCCTAAAAGTTTAATGTGGTCTTTGAGTTTGAAAATGCATTTGATTGATTTAGCCAGCTAATTGTAGAAGTTTTCTATGTATATTTAAAAAAGAAAAAGAATAAATAAAAAGTGTTGCTGCACTGGTCTTACAAAATAACACTCATGCATCATTGTCATGATTGCCACTGCGTGGTAGCAAAGGAAGGAGGAGACACGGATGAAACATAAACGAGAATCTTAAATAATGTAAATACGGAAACATAGAGCAGGCAGGAACACACGTAGCACATGGATTGACGTTCAACACCGGACAGAAAGCAAGGGGCAGACCACACTATAAATACTACTAAGCAAGACACACCTGAAATCAATGAACACAATAAAACATGAGGGAGAAATACATGGGGAGCAAAACAAATACACCAACAGTCCATGGGTGTGATACATCTCCCCACTCCCAGAAGGCACGTCAGGGCGGATTCCCTGGAGGGAGGAGCCAGGGAGATGACAGGAGGAACTTGGAGCAGGAGAAGCAAAGTGGGACCCAAGCCACAGCCGGGTAGGCAACCTACAGTGGAGCCGACGAAGGGAGGAGGAAGGGCTGACCATAGATATATATAGAATGACTAGATGTGCAACGTCGAGGTCTAGAGCGTCCGCACAGGTCGGCCATCTTACCACGATATCACTTTCCAGCGATATCGTATACTATTTGAACTGAACTGGACGATGATATCACTGAATTCATTGATGAACTGCCTTTAACTGAAAATTTAAATACTGTGCAGTTGCTTTGACACAATCTGTATTGTTAAAAGCACTATATAAATAAAAGTGACTTGACTTGACTTGACCACAGGCTGGTGGGATCAGTCGAACCTGAGGTAAATGGAGGTAACCTGAGGTAAGGTAAGTGACCTGCACAAACGTTAATACTCTTATCTCACTGAAATCTTGATGGATTTACAAACTGTTTGTTTTCATACAAACATTATTAACGTGGTTATAATTCTGGATGCTTAAAGATGTTGAAATCGCAGCTTTTCTCCTCGAAAAAAAACCCAACTTAATCATGCAGTTTAGTTGTGTAACGTTATCACGGCTAGCTAGGTATCCTGAGGTAAAGTTAAGGTGAGTGATCTGCACAAACGTTAATGACGTTACTCTTAACTCGCTGAAATCTTGACAGATTTGCAAACTGTTTGTTTTCTTACAAACGTTATTAACGTGGTTATAATTCTGGATGCTTGAACATGTTGAAATTGCAGCTTTTCTCCTCGAAAAAAAAAACCTGACTTAATCGTGCAGTTTATTTGTGTATCACGGCTATCTAGGCTACTAGCTACCCAGTAATTAGGCAGAATTACGCTTTCTTTTCAATATAATACACACATTATAAACATGATTTAACTGAATTCACACATGATTTCCTGTCTGGTCGATTTGTTAAAACATCTTACATTATGATTTCTACAGGAAATTGCTGACAAGATGCCAGACTTTTGTGCCGCCTATGGCTGCTGTAACCGCCGTTGTCTCGAAACGAGAACCCGAGGGATCACCTTTCACCTGTAGGATATTACAATATTATGAATTATTTTTAGGATAATCGTTAGTTACTCAGTGGAAGTATGTACATATTACATAATAGTATTGCTAGATTGTTGTTGACACCAGGTTTAGAATATTTTGTTTACATAATCACTGAATGTTTGAATATAGTTTTTAGTGTGTTTATCTTATTCTTGAAGTACATACATACATACTGTGACTAGTCGGCTGCCTCCCCCCTAATTATCATCACCACCCCGTCCCTTATTCGCAGCCCTTCTCCAGGCTCCCGACGGGAGTGGGTGTGTATGGGAGAGGAGGGGCGCAAAATCATCCCAGACTGGCGGCGTGTGATGAGGAGCATGTGAATTGAATGAAGCCTCATCACCGCCGCTGTTTAAATGCCGAGCGCGCCTCTCCTTTGAAGACCGGTCTCTTCCCAGTGCATGCACGCTGGTGTCCTCCTGGGTCCAGGAAGGGTGCGTAGAGGGAACCAGCCCCGAGAAGGACAAGCTGCCAAACCCCGCGGGTCCGGACGAGGACCGCACCCGTGACGGCTGACGGGCCAGGATGCCGGGCCGTTTTCATTCCCCTCAGAAGTGCCGTGTAGGCGGAGGAGGACGATGGCGCTAAGGAAGCCACCGCCCCTCGCGCCCCGGACCAGAGCGGGGGAGCGCGTGCGGCTGCCGGACTCCGCCCCTTGCTGAACACTACCCCTCCTTCACGGAACCCCTTCATGACGAGGACACCAGATTCCCCGTTTATTTGGACACTTTTATTTCCCCCTTTGGACACTTTTCTTTCAGTTTCTGTTTAATAAAAGCCTCTCCGAGGCCTGACGCCACACCCACTGTGTCTGTCGTTTGCTCCTCCTGCCACAATACATACCTACATACATACATACATACATACATACATACATACATACATACATACTTACATACAGTTACCCCCAACATATGATAATCTAGGTGTTTACTTGTGTCCTTGGCCTTAAATGGAAAGATGGATTTAATATGTTGACAATAATTTATATATCTGGGTACATTTCTCACTTTTTTAAGGTTTCCCAAATCCAGAGAGAGGAGGAGGAAGTGGGAAGTTGCCCTAAGAAGGGACGGTTTTAGGACGCGCAAGCGGGGGAAGCGCGCTGCCGCGCTCGTGAAGCTTCGTCAGCGTGGATTCAGGATGTCACTGCCAGGCATACATTTGGCGAATCTCCGCTCTCTACCAAACAAAATGGACGAACTCCTTCTGCTCTCCCAGACAAATAAGGACTTCTCACATTCTGCAGCTCTGTGTTTAACGGAAACCTGGCGGAACGCGGCTATACCGGACAGCGCGATTCATCTACCGGGATATCAGCTGTTCAGAGGAGACCACGACGCAGAATCGATGGGGAAATCGCGCGGCGGCGGGACGTGCTTTTACATCAATGAGAGGTGGTGTACTGATGTAACAGTGTTAAAGAAAATATGCTGTTCTGATGTTGAAGCGCTTTTCATAAACTGTAAGCCGTTCTATTCGCCGCGAGAGTTTTGCTCGTTCATTCTCGTGAGTTTGTACATTCCACCGCAAGCGCACGTGAGCCTGGCGTTACAGAAACTCGCCAATCACATCTCAGAGACGGAACAACAACACCCGGACTCTGTTTTAATCATTCTTGGGAATTTTAATAGAGCAAATCTCTCCCGTGAACTTCCAAAATACAGACAGCACGTCACATGTCCCACCAGAGACAGTAATATATTGGACCACTGTTACACCACAATAAGGAATGCATATCACTCTGTCTCACGGGCAGCTTTGGGACTCTCTGATCACTGCCTGGTTCATCTTATACCAACCTACAGGCAAAAACTTAAATCTGCTAAACCTGTAGCAAAGTCTGTAAAGTGATGGACCAGCGAAACAGAGCAGGTTTTACAGGCATGTTTTGATTGTACTGATTGAAGTGTTTTTGAAGCTGCTGCTACTGATCTGGATGAGCTCACAGACACTGTTACTTCATATATCAGTTTCTGTGAGGATTTATGCATTCCTATCAGGACTCGCTTAACTTACAACAACGACAAACCATGGTTCACTGCAAAACTCAGACAGCTCTGTCATGCCAAAGATGATGCTTATAGGAAAGGGGACAAAGTCTTGTATAAAGAGGCCAAATACACACTGGAAAAGGAGATCAAAGTGGCAAAGAGAAATTATTCCGAAAAGATAAGGAACCAATTTCATTCCAGTGACTCTTCATCAGTGTGGAAAGGTCTAAAACACATCACCAATTACAAGACATCATCCCCCAGCACTTTGCAGAATCAGCAACTGGCAGACGATCTGAACGAGTTCTATTGTAGGTTTGAAAAAACACCATTTACACCTCCAACATCACACCTCTCCCCCATTCCTGCAACTCCCATTCAAATCAGTGAAGATGAGGTGCGCAAGGTCTTCAAAAAGAACAAAAGAAGAAAGGCACCAGGCCCCGACGGTGTCTGAAAACCTGTGCTGACCAGCTGGCCCCCATTTTCTCACAGATATTTAATAGGTCTTTGGAGTTGTGTGAAGTCCCCGCCTCTCTGAAACGCTTGGAAATCATCCCCATTCCAAAGAAACCCACAATAACAGGACTTAACGACTACAGACCTGTGGCGCTAACATCTGTCGTCATGAAGTCGTTTGAAAAACTGGTTCTGGCTTATCTGAAGGACATCACCGGACCCTTACTGGACCCCCTGCAGTTTGCTTATCGAGCAAACAGGTCTGTAGATGATGCAGTGTACATGAGTCTACACTTCATACTGCAGCATCTGGATAAATCAGGGACTTACGCAAGGATCCTGTTTGTGGACTTCAGTTCAGCCTTCAACACTATCATCCCAAACCTCCTCCTGCCCAAACTAACTCAGCTCTCTGTGCCCACGTCAGTCTGTCAGTGGATCAACAGCTTCCTGACAGACAGGCAGCAGCTAGTGAGGCTGGGAAAATTCTCATCCAGCACCCGTACTATCAGCACTGGCGCCCCTCAGGGCTGTGTCCTCTCCCCACTGCTCTTCTCCCTGTACACTAACGACTGTACCTCCAAAGACCCCTCTGTCAAGCTCCTGAAGTTTGCAGACGACACCACACTTATCGGCCTCATTCAGGACGGTGACGAGTCTGCTTACAGACAGGAGGTAAAAGAGCTGGCTGTCTGGTGCAGTCATAACAACCTGGAGCTCAACACGCTCAAAACTGTGGAGATGATCATAGACTTCAGGAAAAAAAAACTGCTCTCCCCCCACTCACCATCATGAACAGCACCGTAAACACAGTGGAGTTTTTCAGGTTCCTTGGCAATACCATCTCACAGGACCTGAAGTGGGACATTCACATAGACACCATTGTGAAAAAGGCCCAGCAGAGGCTGTACTTTCTCCGCCAGCTGAGGAAGCTCAACCTGCCACAGGAACTGGTTCAGCTCAGCTACCAATTCTGATCTCAGAAGACTACGTTGAATAGTCCGGACTGCTGAACGAATCATTGGTACAACCCTCCCTACCCTTCAAGATCTCTACTTATCCAGAGTATGAAAAAGGGCTGCCAAAATTACTCTGGACCCCTCACATCCAGCACACTCGCTCTTTGAACTGTTACCATCTGGTCGGCGCTACAGAGCACTGAGCACTAGAACGACCAGACACCGAAACAGTTTCTTTCCTCAGGCAATCCATCTCATGAACACTTGATCATGGAACATACAACACTATACACTCTTTATTCATTTTTCCGTTATTTATTTAAAGCACATACTTACTTCCATTAAAATGTCTTTGCTATTTTTGCACATTGTCTGTCTTGTATACTTGTATATTGTTCTTTTTATAATATGTATCGTCTTGTCACTGTCATTCTGTAGCACTGTGGAGCTCTGTCACAAAAACAAATTCCTAGTATGTGTAAACATACCTGGCAATAAAGCTCATTCTGATTCTGATTCTGATTATTCATTAGTTCGAAGCGAGCATATGTGTTCCATTTGAAGGTCATTAAAGTGTGTGAGACGTAAATTTAAAATGCATTTATTTACAGATGCACTTATGTCACACTTCTCTAGTAAGTTTCATCTGTGTGTGAAGACGCTACATGCGGTGGCGTAGCGCAAATATGTGAATGAATGTTTCGAAGTATAGTAAACAGATTTCCCCCGCTTAGGGAGCAGGGAGCAATGAACACTTTGCAGGGACCATGTCAATCGGATCGCAGTTCCTGCACGGACCTCACTTCTAATGAGCTGGTCATCTGAATCAGGTGTGTTAACTAAGAGAGACATGCAAAATGTGCAGAGCGGTGGGGCGCGAGGACTGGAATTGGGAACCGCTGGTGTAGAGTACACCAAGGCCCAGAGAGATTTTGCCCTTACGCTCCATCTGCATGGTCCAAAGGCATATAACTACCTGAGAGAGACTCTACATATTCACCTGCCACATCCCAGTTCAATGCAAAGGTATTCTATATGATGTCTACATTTACACTGAATTCCATAAAGCACTACATACCAAACGATCATGAATGGTTAAATCACAGGCTGGCAATGACGATTAAAGGCATCAAATATGTTGTTTAAAGGGGTGAACTGGGGAATGATCGGGTGAAAGTTACCCAAAGTCAAATGGGTGTTAACATAATCATATTACAGATATGTTTAGTATGTCCAGTGTCCACCATAGGGATGCTTGGGTTAGTGGTTTAAATGTCTACGTGGTTAAATGTCTACTTTTTAATTATACAAGGTGGCTGAGCTCTCTTGACGCCAGACCTGGTCTCAATAAAATGATGTTGGACATGCTGGAAAGACGGCGTCAGGAAGATGAGGACAAATATGGATGTGTCACTCGGATGCTGGATGCCATGTCCATAAAACATCACATCCAACATGATCCTCAGACACAAACAATGTTTGGATATGTGGACATGGGGGATCGATTGAATGAGACTGACATGGCTTCCGAGGTTCTTGTGTTTATGGTGGTTGGACTTCAAGGTTATTGGAAAGCTCCAATTGCATTTTATTTGACCAAGTCCCTCACACCAGAATCACAGAAAGTGTTAGTAGAACATGCATTAGAAGAGCTGCATCATCGTCAGATAAGGGTGGTGTGCATGACAATGGATGGTTATGCATCAAATGTCAGTATATGCACCAAACTTGGGTGCGACCTAAAAGCAGACCCCTGTGAGCCCTTGAAGACCCATTTCCCACATCCAGTAACCCATGACAAAGTTTTTGTTATGATGGACGCTTGCCACATGCTGAAGCTGGCACGCAATATGTTGCAGGTACATGCTCATTATTGCCTATCTGTTCTGCTTTTTATACATTTTGATTGTATTTACATAGTTGTGCAGAATATGGTGCTTTACAGTTGACGTGTGCAGTGAAAAAAAAAATCTGATTCTGCAGGCATACAGCCCAATAACAAGCATAAGTGGCTGTATAAATTGGAAGTACATTGTTCAGCTGAACAATGTCCAAAAGAAAAGTGGTCTACATGCTGCCAACCGAGTCACAGACAAGCATGTGAACTTTGTCAATCAGAAGATGAAGGTATGTTTGCATGATGTTTTATGTATAGAGGGCTGCAACAGAAATGGGCTCTATGGCTTTATTGTGTTTTTATACTTTTTGATGATGTTTGTATCTTGTAGCGCTAATGTGCCCTTTATTTCTCATTATAAACTCAATCAAGGTCTCCCTGGCTGCTCAGACTTTGAGTAACTCTGTGGCAGTGGTGCTCCACACCTTGCAGGAAGTGGGCTATGCAGAGTTCAAAGACTGTGAGGCTACTACAGAATTTATTAAGGTAATATAGCTAGGGATTTGACCAAAAACATTTCCCAACATTCTACTGTTCTTGCCATCTTTTGAGAGATTCATTGCTGCAACCCCTTTAACCTAAATGTGAATGCCTCCGGGATTAACCCGTTACCATTTTATTTTATTTTCATAAATGTGATCTGAGAACAGTGACTCCACATTGAATTGAGACTAATTCAGTCTAATTTAGTGTGGAGTAACTGTTCCTAGGTCACGTTTAGGGTTGAAAGGGACCAAGTGTGAATCCACTCTAAGTTATAGTTGTCACACCTTGGTTCCTGTCTGTTGATTTAGTTCCTCATTTGTTCCCATGGTTATTCATTAATTGCTACACACCTGTTTCAGTTCTCCCTAATTACCCTTCCAGTATTTAAGTCTTGCGTTCTCCCCATTTCCTTTGTCTGCTATTATTTGTTACATGTGTTTGGAGCTACCCTGTTCATCATCATCGTGTATTTGTCAGTGTGAACTTTATTAAAACATGATTCTTTGAACTCCCTGCCTTTTTCTCATCCGTTCTACCGCCAGACCGTTACAGAATAGCAGACCAAACAACAGTTTATTTGCGGCGTTTTTTCCTCCTTTTGTTTCAGTTTGTTCCTTTGTGTTTTTCTTCCCTCTCCCGGAATGGATCTGCCAGCAGTCCAACTCCTCTGCATGGAGCAACAGGACCGTTCGCTGGAGGACCACACAAGGGACTTTTTAGATCTGGCATGTCTTACACACTTCCCGGATCGCTCGTGTAAGGCACGCCTACCAGCGAACGGTCCCAGGGAGGATTTCGCCGCCTACGTGGAGTGGGTGCTGGAGAGTAATAGACTGTATTCCTCCGTCTGTCCCATTCAGGAAGACTTCTCCAGCCCCACTCCCGATCCAGAACCCAGCCAGTTATCATCAACCTGCAGCACGGAGCACCAGCCAGAGCCCACCGCAGCCGCAGTGCCACGATCTGCCGCGCTTAAAGCGACAGAGGACATCGCGACTGACCAGGTGTGTGAGCCGGCTAGCATCACCGAGGGAGTTCTCGTGGAGATCGAGGGCTTAGATGGAAGCCCCGCCCACACTCCTAATCCTGAGGGTGAGTTACAACTGCGCTGTGGTAGCTATTATGAGGAGTTGTTGGAAATTTTTGAAGTGGATTTAATTGACTGGTCTGAGGAGATGATTTCCAGTCCTCCCGAATTCCCGCTGGTTCCGCCCAGCCGCCTTGAGTCCCCGCTGGTTCCGCCCAGCCGTCCAGAATCTCCGCCAGTCACATCCAGTCTTCCAGAATCTCCTAAAACTCCATCCAGCCGTCCAGAATCTCCGCCAGTCTCATCCAGTTCTTCAGAATTCCCGCTGGTTCCGTCCAGTTCTCCAATATCTCCGAAGTTCCCACCCAGCCTCCCTCTCCCGCCGCCACTCAAGCCAGCCAGTCCTTCAGCCCTGTCTCTGCCACAGCCAGTCTGTCCCAAAGCTCACCCTCAGGTAGCACCATCTAGGGGTGTGGACCCATCATGGGACATCCAGGCTCCAGCTCCGCCTTGGCGTGTCGTTCCCCAAGCTCTGCCTACATCTTCCGAGTCCGGGACTCCACCTCGGTCCTCCGACCCTTCGGCCCCGCCTTGGCTCCTGGCTCCCTCATCTCCACCGTGGCCCGTCATCCCACCAGCTCCACCGGGCTCCCTCGTCTCTCCGGCTCCGCCTGGGTCAGTCGTCGACCATCTGCCACCTCAGGACTCCATTCCTCCGGCTTCACCTCGTCACTCTGTCCCCCCGGCTCTGTCAGGCTCCTCCTTCCCTCCAGCTCCGCCTATGTCCTCCGTCACTCCGGTTTCACTGCGGTCTTCCGGAACCCCAGCTCTGCCTCGGTCCCCTGAGCCATCTGCATCACCTCCAGACCTGCAGTGTCACCCTGCCTCTCCATCTGCTCGGCCGCACCTGGCTCACTTCCACCAGAGGCTTCTTCTCCGTCGCTCGTCCCCAGGGTGTCATTCTCCAGCTCTCCACCATGGCTCCTCCCTCCCTCGACTCCGCCCTGGGGCGTCTTCCTGGCTGGGCTCTGGCCTACCATCTGGCTCCTCCTGCTTCGGGCTCCTCCCTGGCTCCTTCCTCCATCTACTCCACCCTGGCCTCCTGAACTTTACCCCTTTCCCATTACCTGCCCTTCGCCTGCCCCACGCCCGCCTCCTGAACCCCCACCCTCCCTCCTCTGTTGGACTCTTTGTCGGCGCGAGGACGCGCCTTTCCGGGAGGGGGCGACATGTCACACCTTGGTTCCTGTCTGTTGATTTAGTTCCTCATTTGTTCCCATGGTTATTCATTAATTGCTACACACCTGTTTCAGTTCTCCCTAATTACCCTTCCAGTATTTAAGTCTTGCGTTCTCCCCATTTCCTTTGTCTGCTATTATTTGTTACATGTGTTTGGAGCTACCCTGTTCATCATCATCGTGTATTTGTCAGTGTGAACTTTATTAAAACACGATTCTTTGAACTCCCTGCCTTTTTCTCATCCGTTCTACCGCCAGACCGTTACAATAGTGATGTTTTCAGTGCTTTCAGTTAATTTAAATATTTGTTTATAGATAACAGACAGGCTGTTAGACATCTTGAACAGTCGCAATCCCAGAGCCAAAGGGTTCAAAGCCCCCCTTGGTTCTTGGAATTGGACAAGCACCAGGAAGTTCTACTAGAAAGACTCGGGAGAATTAATACTGAAACGATTACATTTATTTAGAAGCTCAGCAAGCAATCAGGTTCTTTGGCGTAGGCCCCGTTCGTAACTCGCATTTGGGGGGTACGAAATCTGCGAGTCCCGCCTGAAGACGAAGGCGGGGGCGCCGCTCACCCCCGGCGGAGTCAGGAAAGGGCCATCTGGTGATGGTGGGGTGGATGGAGGAAAAGAACAATGTGAAGTCTTCGGGATGGAGGGGATAGCCTGACTGATGGTGATGTGGTTGATAGAGGGAGGATCCAGCTTGGTGAAGTGGAGGAGTTGGAGGAAAGATCCCATCTTGGTGGAGGCGGGGAGGATGGAGGTACTGGAGCGTCAGCATCTGCGAACTCAGACATGTGTAAGCGCTACCCTTTTTATAGTAGATGATATGATTGGATAGATGAGGAGGTAATTAATGACGCGAACGATTGAGTCTTCCTGGCAGAACTTGCGCTGGCTTCATGTCTACCAGAAAGACTCGGGAGAATTAATACTGAAACGATTGCATTTATTTAGAAGCTCAGCAAGCAATCAGGTTCTTTGGCGTAGGCCCCATTCGTAACTCGCATTCGGGGGGTACGAAATCTGCGAGTCCCGCCTGAAGACGAAGGCGGGGGCGCCGCTCACCCCCAAAGATAGGTGGAATTAGGATCCACCGGAATGGGGCCCACCCCCAAAGAATGGTTTTAGAAGGTAACTCACCGGTCATGAATCCTGGGGTTCCTGACATAGATGGAGAAAAGAAAGGCAAAACAGAAATTAGATTTCGGGGAGTACCATTCTTGGTTATATTGAATGAACCACTGGCTGTCGTGGTTCTAAATTTGTTTTTTGTTTTTGAACACGTGGGCCACAGACCATCTTTTGATAAGCTTGTGAGCCACGGGCCATCTTTTGATAGAACACATGGGCCACAGGCCCTCTTTTGATAGAACGCATGATAGAAAGCATGGCCGCAGGCCATCTTTTGATAGGACACATGGGCCACAGGCCATCTTTTGGTATAGTCAGCTGCAAATATGGCTTGACCCCAAAAAAATTCTAACAAAAGGTTTCTCAGTGGTTTACAGTAGTATCAGATGTACTTAAAAATATACTAAAAGTTTACCAAAGTTTGACTCCAAGAAAGGCCCCATTTTCAAAATGGCGGCCGTCAGGTCCTTAAAATGACCATTACTCCTTTGTATTCCTCCTAGACCAGGAATACTGGTGCCTGATACATGTTTTGGCCATGTAATATTTTAATTAGGATATTTGCATGATAGATACAGGTAAATTATAGAATTAAAATATAAATATATAAATTAAAATGTCGTGGAAAAGTTAATTTATTTCAGTAATTCAACTCAAATCGTGAAGCTCGTGGTCATCGGATGACCATTTTCCACAAGTTAATATGATTCTTTAGGGTCTTAATGAAAAGTCTGTAATATACTTTGGTTAAAAATTCTCAATAGTAGTGTAAAAAAAACACCCTTTTACCTTGTCAAAATCAGCTCTGCAAAATATCAGCTCATTTAATCGCATGGGCCCTTTGAATGCAAATGAGCTCTGCTCGCCCCGCCCCTCTCTGCTGAGGGAATAGGAGCTGTAATGTTTACTTTAGCCGTGTTTAGCTGCATTTAGCCGTGTTTATCAGCAAAACTTGCCAACGAGCACATTGTTAAGATTCACACGAACAGAGACGCATATGTAGATCGGGATCGGCACTTTCCTTTTAAAAACTAAAGTAACGTTGTCCTCTACCTCTTAAGCAGCTTAGATGTCGGAAGCAAATGACTACTGCTATGTTCATTATTGCATCCAACAACAAAACATCTCAATCACTCAATTAGAGTCTTCCTCTGCACCTAAGTCGACACAATGGCGATCAGAGTCGGACTGTTTCAGCTCGGTGAGGGCGGATCTAAGGTAAGACGTTCATGTCAATCTACCTCTATATCGTGGGAGTGCCCTCTGTTGGTGTTCCGTCATGACAAGAAGCTGCGAATGACCCGATTTTAAAAGGGGGATATTACTTTTAAAGATTAAAAAAAATACCACTGGGTTGATTTATATCATTGTAGGGTGGTTGTGTACACAAACTGCTAACACACATTAATATTCAACATGTAAAAGTTAGTTTTGTGTCCGATGACCCCTTTAAATAAATTAATTGCACACAGACTGAAGTAGAACAAGTCTTTGGTTCTTTGAATTGTAATGATTTGGCTAACATTTAACAAAAACCCACCAATTCACTATCTCAACAAATTAGAATATGCTGACTTGCAAATCAGCTAATCAACTCAAAACACCTGCAAAGGTTTCCTGAATCTTCAAAACGGTCTCTCAGTTTGGTTCACTAAGCTACACAATCATGGGGAAGACTGCTGATCTGACAGTTGTCCAGAAGACAATCATTGACACCCTTCACAAGGAGGGTAAGCCACAAACATTCATTGCCAAAGAAGCTGGCTGTTCACAGAGTGCTGCATCCAAGCATGTTAACAGAAAGTTAAGTGGAAGGAAAAAGTGTGGAAGAAAATGCACAACCAACCGAGAGAACCGCAGCCTTGAGAGGCTTGTGAAGCAAAATCGATTCAAGAATTTGGGTGAACTTCACAAGGAATAGACTAGACTTGCGTCGAGGCATCAAGAGCCATTACACACACAGATGTGTCAAGGAATTTGGCCACAGTTGTCATATTCCTCTTGTTAAGCCACTCCTGAACCACAGACAACATCAGAGGTGTCTTACCTGGGCTAAGGAGAAGAAGAAATTGACTGTTGCTCAGTGGTCCAAAGTCCTATTTTCGGATGAGAGCAAGGTCCTAGAGTCTGGAGGAAGGGAGAAGCTCATAGCCCAAGTAGCTTGAAGTCCAGTGTTAAGTTTCCACAATCTGTGATGATTTGGGGTGCAATGTCATCTGCTGGTGTTGGTCCACTGCACCCGTTTACCAAGAAATTTTAGAGCACTTCATGCTTCCTTCTGCTGACCAGCTTTTTAAAGATGCTGATTTCAATTTTCAGCAGGATTTGGCACCTGCTCACACTGTCAAAAGCACCAAATGTTGGTTAAATGACCATGGTGTTGGTGTGCTTGACTGGCCAGCAAACTCACCAGACCTGAACTCCATAGAGAATCTATGAGGTATTGTCAAGAGGAAAATGAGAAACAAGAGACCAAAAAATGCAGATCAGCTCAAGGCCACTGTCAATGAAACCTGGGCTTCCATACCACCTCAGCAGTGCCACAGACTGATCACCTCCATGCCACGCTGAATTGAGGCAGTAATTAAAGCAAAACAAGTATTGAGTACATATACAGTAAATGGACATACTTTCCAGAAGGCCAACAATTCACTAAAAAGTTTTTTTTTTTTTTTGATTGGTCTTATAATTTGTTGAGAATTGGTGGGTTTTTGTTAAATGTGAGCCAAATCATCACAATTAAAAGATCCAAAGACTTAAAACTACTTCAGTCTGTGTGTAATGAATTTATTTAATACACAAGTTTCACAATTTAAGTTGAATTACTGAAATAAATGAACTTTTCCACAACATTCTAATTTATTGAGATGCACCTGTAAGTGATTACAAGTACAATTATATATTATAGCAATTTGAAATAAGTGACCATTTAGAGGGTTCACACACAGGCCTCTGTTCGGGCTAATTCAGAGTTGTTTATGATCAAAGTTATACAACTCCAATTTAAGGAACTTTTGGGTGCAATAACTTTTACATTGAATGTCAAGTCTGTGTTTTAGAAAAAAAAGCTGTATGTGTCCAAAAACACGTACTGAGTAGGAGTTACATGACATAGGCTAAATCGTTTCCATCTCTGGTTCACCCCAAACAAAGATAAAACCTTACAGTAATCTCACAATTTCATGTATTCCGTGAGTATGTAATCATGTCAGTGCAATTTAGACAAGTCCAACGGATTCATAGACCCAGAAGACATTGGGTTAGACACCAAGATTACTTGGCTAGGTCAAATAATGAAGAAGTTAGGATATTTTAAGGGTTTTCTGCCCATCTTGGACGCCATCTTGAAAATGACATCTTTCTAGTGGTCAAACTTTGGTAAACTTTTAGTATGTTATTAAGGACACCTAATACTACAAAAAAACTGCTGAGAAACCTTTTGTTAGAATTTTTTTAGGGTTAGGTGTTTTTTTTTTTTTTTCATATATGCAGCCGCCTAGTAGGATACGTGGGCCACAGGCCATCTTTTAATAGAACACATGAGCCACGGGCCAACTTTGATAGACTGCATGGGCCACAGGCCATCTTTTGATAGAACACATGGGCCACAGGCCATCTTTTGATAGAACGCATGGGCCGCAGGCCATCTTTTGATAGAACACATGGGCCACAGGCCAGCTTTTGATAGAATGCATGGGCCACAGGCCATCTTTTGATAGAACACGTAGGCCACAGGCCATCTTTTGGTAGAACACATGGGCCACAGGCAATCTTTTGATAGAACGCATGGGCCACAGCCAACTTTTGATAGAACGCATGGGCCACAGGCCATCTTTTGGTAGAACACATGGGCCACAGGCCATCTTTTGGTAGAACGCATGGGACACAGGCCATCTTTTGATAGAACGCGTGGCCACGGCCGTCTTTGGTAGAAGACGAAGGTGAAGATGTGGACTCTATTTTATCTTTTAAGACTCCCCAGTTACACCTTCTTAAAGATGCATCTAAGAAGGCTATTTATTACACTTCGGTGAAAGTTACACATCGAGAATCGTTAAAAAGACAAAAGAACTCTAGATGGCCAGGATTGTTGAAACCAGTCTTTCTCATTGGGGACAGGTGGAGGACCCTATATAAGCCCCCTGTGGAGAAGCGGACTGCTGATCTGCAGTGGAGGATTATTCACGGGGCCATAGCTACAGACGG
The DNA here is from genome assembly GCF_049309525.1 of Garra rufa. Lineage (NCBI taxonomy): Eukaryota > Metazoa > Chordata > Actinopteri > Cypriniformes > Cyprinidae > Garra > Garra rufa. The sequence continues at coordinate 20,259,664 of NC_133371.1, read as the reverse complement.
ACATGTGGCACACCTGAATCCGGCAGTAGTAGGGGAGTGTCGATTTTGTGGGCAGCACGAAGATATAGAGCATTTGTCTTTGAGATGCACTAGGTTGCAGGGTCTTTTTGATTTGCTTAAGATCTTGTTTAGTGATTTTAATGAAGAATGTTCTGATAAAGTGTTTATTGGGGGCATGAAATATAAGTTTTTAGTGAGGAGGAAAATGTGTTTATTAAATTATTTAATTGGAACAGCAAAACTGTCAATTTGGAAAACAAGAAAGAACAAAGGGTTACAACTTGTTACAGTGGATCCTGAGATGATGTTTAGATGTTTGGTGAAAGGACGATTGAAAATTGAGTTTGCCTATTATAGGCTTACAAATAATGCTGTATCTTTTTGTGATGTGTGGGGTGTCAATGAGGTGCTTTGTACAATTCATGATGATCAACTTGTAGTGAATATTTAATACAGACACAGGGAGAGAATGTTAACTTGTATCTATTATTTTGTCAGAATGCACCAGAATGCTTCGTTTGTATGTGAAAATCACAAAAAATTCACCAGCCGCCACTGATCATGAGTTATAGTAATGCTAACCCACTCTATTTCTTCCCCTCTTAACCTCACTTATCACTTCATCATCACTTATCAGGCCCAGCCGGATGAGGACCAGAACCAGCACCACTGGAACACCTTCGTTACTTCGCTAAATTTTTTAATGAAAATGTAAAAAAAAAAAAAAAAAAAAAAAAAAATCCATCAAATGTCTCTAACACCTCTGTCCAAACATTGATTTTAATAAATCTTCAAAAATCGCTGAAAAGTGCCTTTATAATGTCTAAACAAACTGGTTTACTACCATTTTATGTGTAAAAATATTTTTATTAACAATTTGGAAATATGGACTTTAGTTCTTTGTGCTGTGTTATTGTCATCACTGTACAGGGTGGGGATTTCAACATGCAGCGTTTCTTGATGTATATTTGTTAAGGGAAATCTTGTAGGCTTAGTCTACCTATTCTAGAACATTATTCTATTTTTTAGAACATAAGATAATTATTCAAAAGTATTCAGTGTCATAACTACATATTTGACGTTTATAATAAATCAAACCGTTTGAAAATCGGTTAAAAATTGAGCACGTTATGGCTATTTAAAAATTACATGTTTTACTATCAACACAATATTTTGGGTGAGCGAGCAGCCTGTGGTAAGATGGCCGCCATATGCGGACGTTCGACTCCGTTGGCCAGCAACGCAGACGAGACATCTAGTCATTATATATATATATATATATATATATATCTATGGGGCTGACAACTCCAGGGGGCCAATCAATTGCAGCGGAGCAGGTGGCTGAGGAGCCTGAGGCAGAGATGGAGAGACGATGAGCCAGGGTGACGAGGACATTTCTCAGCTCTGCTCCACAATACCACAGTCCATCCAGGTAATGTAATCTACCACTCCAAGTAACAAACCCCCATTATAAACCTCATTATAATAAAAAGAGGTACATTAGTATCGCATTTTATCACATTATGTTTAGGTGTTTACTACAGTGACCATGAAGTTCACCACCTGTCACTTAGGTGACATTGTGTCAATTTAGTGACATAGGGGTCTCTATACAAAATACAACAACTACAGTAGCTGAACTACGTTATGAGGTTTGGTGGGGCAGATACAAGCAGGCTGCTGCATGCCTAATGACATATGGACATGGACTTTGGAAACTTACTTACTTGAGTGAACCAAAAACAACTGATAACAGCTCTCAGTGATATGTGTCGGGTCCCCGCTACGGTAACAGCAACAATCAGGAATGTTTACAAAACAAGCGGGAACCCAGTGTGCCTGTAGCTTGCCATATTTCTGTTTTAATATGTGATAGAAAGTCTAAGGCCCTCTCAAATCGTACAGTTCACACATCTAATCTGAGGCTTATTAGGCATCAAACTAAGATTGCTCTAGAGACAAAAAGTGATGCCATCAAGCTAGCATTTTTAAATGTTCGCTCACTAAAAAATAAATCACTTCTGATCAATGATTTTATAACCACAAACAACCTGGATTTTATGTTTTTAAATGAAACATGGTTAGAAGACAGCTCTTATGCAACAGTCCTCAATGAAGTAGCCCCTCCTAGATTTATTTTCATGAATGTCTGCAGAGCTGGCAAAAGGGGAGGTGGTGTAGCTGCCCTATTTAAAGATGTCTATGAATGCAAACAAGTGTCATTTGGTCAGTACTTGTCTTTTGAATATCTAGGGATTCTGCTGAAAGGTGCTGGCATTCTGTTTATCATTATTTACAGGCCCCCAAAATACTCTCCAGCCTTTATTGAAGAGTTCACAGAACTGCTATCAATGATTTGTTCAGAGTTTGACTGTTTTGCTATTGCAGGGGATTTTAATGTTCACATAGACAATGCAGAAAGCAAAACTACAAAAGAAATTATAACGGTTTTAAACACGTTTGACCTGATTCAGCATGTGCATGGGCCTACACACAATCGTGGACACACTCTTGATTTACTCATCAGTAAGGGTCTAAACATTTCATCCACTGTTATCAAGGATGTAGCACTATCTGATCACTTCTGTATTTTCTTTAATGTATTGATCTCTGCTACCACTGAACCTAGATCTGTCTCTGTCAGGAAGAGATGCATTAACGATAACACTAGTGTGCTATTTATGAAGGCTATATCTTCAATGCCAAGCATTTCTGCAGACTCTGTTGATTTTCTCTTGGACTCCTTTAACTCAAAAGTTAAGAATGTCATTGATGACATTGCACCTGTGAAGGTCAGACAGATGACTGGCAGACAGAAATCACCGTGGAGAAAATCAACAGCAGTACAGATAATAAAAAGACAATGCAGAAAAGCTGAGCGGATGTGGCGGAAGACAAAACTTGAAATTCACTATAGCATCTATAAAGACAGCCTTCATGCTTTCAATGTTGAACTAGGTAAAGCTAGACAAACATTCTTCTCAAACCTTATAAACAGCAACTTAAACAACACTCGCACTCTTTTTGCTACCGTTGAGAGACTAACAAACCCCCCTAGTCAGATCCCTAGTGAACTGCTCTCTGACAGCAAGTGCGATGAGTTTGCTTCCTTCTTTTCTGAGAAGATCAATAATATCAGAAAGACAATTAGCACACCCTCAAGTTATGCAGAGGTCAGACAGATTCGACCGCAATTTCAAAAAGAAGTCATTATGTCTACTTTTGAAGAAATCGATAGCAACATTTTGGAAGAAACAGTAAAGCACCTCAAATCGTCAACCTGCCACCTCGACACACTTCCCACATCTTTTTTCAAAAGTGTGCTTAGCTGTTTAGAAGCAGATCTTTTAAAAGTGGTGAACACCTCACTTCTTTCTGGGACTTTTCCAAACTCCCTGAAAACTGCAGCCGTTAAGCCCCTTCTGAAAAAGAAAAATCTTGATAACACCATATTGAGCAACTATAGACCAATATCAAATCTTTCTTTCATAAGCAAGATTATTGAAAAGGTTGTTTTCAATCAGCTGAATAACTACATAAACTCAAATGGATACCTGGACCATTTCCAATCTGGCTTCAGACAACATCATAGCACAGAGACAGCGCTCATAAAGATAATAAATGATATTCGTCTAAATTCAGATTCTGGCAAAATATCAGTGCTGGTATTACTAGATCTCAGTGCTGCGTTCGACACTGTCGATCATAACATTCTTTTAGATAGACTGGAATACTGGGTCGGGCTTTCTGGGATGGTTCTCAAATGGTTCAGGTCATACTTAGAAGGGATAGGCTATTATGTGAGTATAGGAGAACATAAGTCTAAGTGGACGTCCATGACATGCGGAGTCCCACAAGGCTCAATTCTAGCGCCGCTGTTGTTCAGCCTGTATATGCTCCCACTAAGTCAAATAATGAGAAAGAACAAAATTGCATATCACAGCTATGCAGATGATACCCAGATTTACCTAGCCTTATCGACAAATGACTACAGCCCCATTGACTCTCTCTGCCAATTGTAGTGAATTTTACAGGAGACTCATCTCATTTTAACTTGGCTCATATAGGGATGCCAATTATGTAGTGAGTTCTGCTTTTGCCCACTAGGAAGGCGAAATAGTGTAGTGATGGGTACTCGCGTCACAGATGACGTAATGATTCTTGGATCACATGTCACTTAATGTGCGGTTATGAGTACATCACATAAGAAAGATTGGTGGGATATCTAGCTTGTAGAACCTCTCACTGTATTATCAACACAAGGAAGACACAAGTGTAATAAAATAAATTTTATTAACAAATGATAGACAAGAGTAATCCACTATTAAATGAATACAATAAATGTAAAAGGAATAAAGTGCATAAGATGCATAAAATGTGATTCAGTTGGGTGTTACTATGTCATAGCTATGTTATCTTATGGAAAGATAAACTGTTGCTACTCTGAAACAAATAAGGTAAAGAACCTTATTATGCATCAAACAAATAAATGAGCTATTATTTGTTATCAACTGCAATCAGCTATACAATATCTAATGTAAATTAGAAAAATCATATACTGATAGTACACAACAATGCCAAGGTCTCTGGAAGAGGATTGGAAGTGATATTTACGTTCTCTGTGGTTGATTGAGCAGTCCGGTAGCGGTGAATTCTTCCACTGGTTGTGCTGGGAGCAGTCAGTGGGAAAAGGAGCAGGAATCCGTTTCGACAGCCTTGAGCATGAAGCGCTGTAGGATGCTGTTCTCCTGGAGCACCAAAGGGTCCTAAGATCTGGAACACGCAGATGTGGCCCTGGTGTAGGTGCTGAAGGCCCTTAGCTTGGAACACGCAAGCAAAGGTACCTGAAGTGAAGGTTTGCTCGATGGAGCTTAACCTTGTTGCAAATGTCTGTTGGTCTTTTGCCTCTCTGGGCTAGAGACTCAGAACTTGTTCAATCCGCTTTGTCTCTTTCGGATGGAGACTTTGGACGTGCTGCATCTGTTGTTGCCTCGCTGGACGAAGACTCTGAACGTGGAAAATATCTCTTTCCTTACAGACAGAATGTGGTCGTATCTGCTGCTGCCTCAAAGCTGGAGACTCGAAGCGTGGAGCGTCTGTTTCTGCCTCTCTGGACAGTAGACTCAGAAAGTTGTAGTATCTGCTATTGTCTCACCCTTGCAGGTCAGAGTCAGTACTTTGTTTCTCTGTTAGTGTCTCACCCTGCCGGGCCTCAGACTCAGAACTTAGTTGCTCTGTTAGTGTCCCTTCCCCTACGGGACTCAGACTCAGAAAGAAGTTGTAGCTGTTATTGTCTCACCCTTGCAGGTCAGACTCAGTACTTAGTGTAACTGTTATGTCTTTCCCCGATGGGACTCAGACTCAGTACTTTGTTAGTGCTCTGTTAGTGTCTCACCCTGCTGGGCCTCAGACTCAGAACTTTGTTGCTCTGTTAGTGTCCCTTCCCCTACGGGACTCAGACTCAGAACTTAGTTGCTCTGTTAGTGTCTCTTCCTTCACAGGCTGCAGACTCAGAACTTAGTTGCTCTGTTAGTGTCCCTTCCCCTACGGGACTCAGACTCAGAACTTAGTTGCTCTGTTAGTGTCCCTTCCCCTACGGGACTCAGACTCAGAACAAGGAGTGTCTTTTGGAGAGGTACCTTTATAACTTTTCGATGAGGAGGAGATTGCAATTTGGTGCTTCTCCATTTCCATGCTGTGATTGGCTGGTTCCATCAGAGCGGGGGGACATGGGGTAGCCCACCCTTCTTTCCTCTTGTGGAAGTCATTTGCATAGTCCAAACACAAAGTTAAAAAAGGTGTCAATAATGTTTTACTGGTGCATTTCTCATTTTCCAAAACACAATCAGAAAACATTTGGTCATGTAATGAACACATTAAGTCCAAACATGATGGGAAAAGATTGAACTGTCATGCATGCATTCATTTGTCCATTAACAGCTGAGTTTGTGTAAGATGTTGCACTACACATCGCTGTCAGTGAGAATACTTATTGCTCTGAATAAGTATAAGATGTGTGTGTTATGGTTCGCATCAGTTCAAGGTTTGAAAACATAGTTATGAATGGATTTGGATGGATCTTTGTGATCTCTCTTTGTTTCCCCCACTGCGTGCTGCGTCTGGAGATCCTAAGGAATTTTTATGGCCACCACAGGCCAAACCTTAGGAAACAGTATCAAGGTGGGTGAAGGGCAGAAACTGCGTCTTGACCAATAGGAAGTTCTGTTCTTCCTGGGTTTTTGTCCCAAAGGTCTCTTCTTGCCCTCTAAGAGGTGTCTGGCAGTTGTCCTGGCATCCTTATCTGATGGCGTTGGACAGTTTGCTTATGTTAGTCCACCAAGATCCAATCAAAATGTAGCAAACCTTTGTCCAATATTGTGGCCAGGGAGGGGCCCTCGCCATAAACTGGGCCCCGGAATGCGTGGTCCACTACATCCCCCCTGATCGGCTTGATCGAGGACCTGAAGTCGTTGATCTGGGCGATGCACTGAAAGGAACAGCAGGAACAAAACACACACACCTCACCTCCTCCATCTGATCATTGGCATTCAAGTACAATTTGGCTCAATATGTTATATATAGAGCTAAATTAACTAAATGAAAGGGTCATTAGAATCATTTCTAAACAAGTTAGAAGTATTCTAGAGAAGGTTCCTATAGGTGTAAGGAAAAGTTGTCCTAAAGATAATTTAAAGGCTATGTTTAAGATCTCTACAGAAAGTATCAAGGTAAGAGTAAACATCAAAACTGTTTGAGCAGATTTAGCAGGAAACCAATTCCTTAAATGTCTGGATTGACATAATTTGGTATGGCACTCTTGAAGCTGTAAGCCACGTGCACCTGCAATTTTTACATAGTTCCTTGCAATGCCTGAATAGAGAATCCTCAACTTGTTCGCTTGGTACCACATATGACAAGATTGTTTATATTGTCTAATTATCTGGAGCAAAGCTCACTCAAATCATAAGTATATATTGCATTAATATACAGACCAATTAATGAGAGTGGTCATGTTGTATGACATTCATTATCCTGGCTACCCGGTGAATGGTGCAACTCAAGGGGCTGTATATTGACCAGCAGTGGAGGTTGTAAATTTGAGTGTCCTGTCTAAAATCTGCAGCTGCTTCTGGAGGGCTGCCTCACAGGTCCAATCAACTACACCTTTCTTTGGAAGGATCCCTTGTAAGGGAGATTGGTTAGAACTGACAACAACAAATTAGAACAACACTGACTGTGATCTGCAATGTTTTACTTTACATGTGGGAAGTAAACTAGTTGATCAGTAGTCTCATAGGGGCTTGACCCCCCTTTACCTGACATCCAAAGGGATTGTCATGGGCATACAAAATTATAACCTTGTAGGTTATAGACACTGACTGAAAAGTCTAAACTAGAAACAAACTGAAGTGGAAAGTAAAGAACCCTTCTTTGGTTGAAGGTGATGTCTGATGTGATACAAGGGCTGGGTGTCTGCTGACATGGATAGACCTTGTTCAATTATGGGGTACCCCCCTTTTCCCCATGTCTCTTGTCAACACTCTGATGTTAGGTGGAGGGGGAGGGGCCCCAACCTGGTTATGCTGAGAAGACCAGGTCTCTGTCAGTGAAGGTGTTCTCCCCTGACTTGAGATCCTTGAGGGCTTTTTGAAGTAGGTGCTGGATCTCTGCTAAGTTCTCAGCATCCTTACTCTCAGTTCCTCTAGATTTCCTACTTCTGTAATTACTACAGTGTTTGTGGCCATTCTCATAGTCATCTCTACCCTTCTTCTGTCTTTGCTCTCTGTCCTCCCACTGCCTGCTCTCCTTTCTGGGGGCATGTCTGTGATTGTTACAGATCTGGCCATTAAAAATGCGTCTATTTTCACGCGGCAGCCTGCAATTCGGCACGCGAGGCCACGCGTCATGCCGCAGCGGCTTTTTTAGATTTTTTTACAACGTGGTTGCACTTCATACAATATCCACCAGGTGGCGCAAGGAACAACATTCTGTAGCCAAACCCTGCACAAAGAGGGATATTTGGACAGTATTTACGTCTGTATTTCATTCTGTATGTAACGGCAAAGTATTTATAATTTCGTTTCTTTTTTATTAAGGTAATTTAGAAAAAAAAAGTTTGGAGCATTTTTGTTCGTTAAACGTAAGCTTTTTGTTTCTTAAAGACCAAGCGGCAGACAGTGAGTTTACCTACTCTGTTTTTCAATTTGCCTTCTCAAATCACGAATTGGCTAAAATAAAATCCATAGATGTAAAACAAAAGATTTAAATACTAAGAGATATAAATGTGTGCTATTAGGTGCCAATCGTTTGTGCGGAGAGTGCAAAACACATTTTTAGGACATGAAGGATCAAGCTCGATCAGTTACATTTTTTTCAGTGGAAAATATGTAACCACTATTTTTTGTCAGACATGATAAATAAATATGTAGAAAGACTTAAATTACTACTTAACGAAAAAAAACGAGGATTTGAGGAGGACTGTTAACTGCATCATCACTGACTCAGAAAACAGTAGTTTCTAAATAAATAATTAAAATATCTCCTTACTGTTTGACAGTCAAGGTATTTACTTGTTCCAGTGTTTTGTGGCAAGCTTTAAACAAGGAACCCTTCCAAGCTGTGCTGAACGTGCGCTCAATGCTGCTGACAGGACCGTGTTTCCACCAGCGCTGCAAGTTTTTTTTTAATCACCACTGAATGTTAAAACATAATTTTAGCCCGCATTTGATCTTTGACGGATTAAAATGCAGGGCTATACGTCTTAAAAGTGTAACATGGAAATATAATGGATGTACTGCGAAAAAAGTTTTATACTCGACAGTAAGTACGTTTACATGGACAACAATATTCCGATTTTAACGCGATTAAATACTCTGATTAAGAAGTAACCATGTAAAATGATATATTTTAATTAATTTAATCCGACTAAAGTCATATTTTGAGTAAACACAAATCGAATTAAGACAGGTGGAGTATTCCTATTTTAGTCGCATTATGGAAGACATGTACACACCTTAATCACACTATTCCCCTTGTGTAGGATTTTTCGCCATATTTTGTGACAGGATACACAAATGCTGCGCTCCAGGCAGGTTTTTGAGCTCGTAAATCACGTCTTCAAAGAACTTTGTAGCGTTCCAAGCAAGTCACGCCAAGAATTTATTATTTTTATAGTATTAATAATTTGATTGCAACGTTAAATTGTCCTAAATATTACTCTATTTTTCCACCGTGTGCCACTTGCATAAACACCGCACCCCTTTATTGTTGTTTCTTGGGCTAAGTCATGTCAGAACTGGGAACTGGGAGTGCGTCGATCTAGTACGAGTTCACGGGTGGGAATTCACGGTTTTAACTGCCGTTCCAGTGCACTTTCACTGGTAGAAGTTTGGAAAAACACGGGTAACGGGTTGCCTGGAACGCGGCATAACGCTCTCAGTTGGTCGCGCTTTAGTTTCATTTTTATTTATTTATTTGTTTCTTCAACATGGGCTTAATCAAAGCTCATTGTTGATAAATAGTTTGTCTGTTATCATAATGTATTGTTTTATGGAAACGTATTTAACATTCAACCCCCTTTTGTGCATATTTGTTAGTAGGCCTAGTTATTTTAATTTTGTGAACGGGATTTCCGCTATTGTAATGTCTAGGATGCTTTTCACTTTTACTTTTGAATTCATGATCTTGGTTTTGCTTACATATTGGCTACACCTATCAATTTTAAGATTAAAACAAATTCTTAAAAGATGGATTTGTTATTTTTAATTAAACAGCATAACAAAAATAAAATAAAACTAACTTATATAGCATTTATTAACAAAAACTAATAAGACGAGGCACTCCATCACATGCTGTGTTATACGCCGACTAAACAATTTATTACAGGGCGCGCAAACACTGAGCAATCAAAATAATTAATTTAAAAATAACAATAAATAGCAAGTACAAAATTACAAAATACATTATAAAATTCAATATTTTAAAGCCACAGCAAATGAAGATTTACATGTTTGAGAGGTAGCTCGTCTTTTTCATACCATTTATACAATTTTAGATACACTTGATTTTATTGATTTGTGCAAGAGGAGAAATATAAACTATAGTTTAGAGTGTAAAAAAATTATTTGATGTATTATTGTGAGTAGTAGTAGTATTTCCTTTTATTTCATTTTGTGCTGTACATTATGATGTCGCGCTGCCCAATGAAGTTTTTTTTTTTTTTTAATACATAAAAGGAAAGGGAACCATTTAGATTTGGCCTAATGTCAATGTAAGTACTATACCCTAGTATTATAATCCTAATATTAAAAATAATGTCAACAAATAAACAGAAGGATCATTTTTCAAAACAATAAGGCTTTTATTATGTGACTGACAATGGATACAATTGTTCAGTATCACAAGTGCTCCAGTGAGTTCTGCAAGTTTTTAAACATATATATTTTTTTACTTTTTACTTTTTAAAAAAGTGGAAAAGTTGTTCTTCTATTTCGGAGAAGTTCGTTAAGTCTGTCTCTTATCAGCTTCCAGTCACGAACTGCGGGGTTGAATCTCCGACCAACAGCATCTGAAAGTGCTTGACGAAGGTTGTTGGGTAGTGCATTTTTCCCCCTGGAGCCGTCAAAGTTAACAGAACCTGCCCAGTTCTGATAAAGGTTGAGGGGAATTAACCTTTTAAACAAAAGAACAGCGAAACGATCTGCCCTTGGTTTCCCGTCTGGTCCTGTTGATTCCAGATACAGTTTATTCTCGGTCTCTACTGAAACATGATTTAAATGTACATCTGGAAGGATTACTCCCTGCATGAGAGACCGGCGAATACGATGATGGTGATGAGAATGGGAGGTGTTTGTTGGTGTTTCAGGCAATCTCAAATGGAATGATGTCATGATGGAAGGAGAAACCCGTGAATAATCTTGATTCGGCGAATTTTCATTATGGAGCATCGGATTCGTCACCACTGGGTTGTTGGTTAATCCTTCTGATGTTGAGCCCGCTAACGAATGATCTGGGCTGGTTTGTAGGTTGAGCGTCCGGACAGTCAGTGGTGTAGAGGCTGCAGCAGGAACACCGAAATCAGCATCAACCAGGTGCGCTGACAGCGAATGGTCTTCGCGAGCAGACTGAGGAGATGACCACATCTCAAAAGGCTGTTGGCAGTCCATTGGAGTATCCGCCGACGTTGAAGGAACATTGGCAGAAATGTCTGTGGATGTGGATTGATCCGCTGTCGAAGGATGAGTTTTCTCACTGAAACGCGCCTCCAACAAACCAATCCGTGCCTCTAAATTCAGAAGCCTTCTTGTGAATTCAGACATCTGTTCCTTGGAAACAGTGACTGCAGCAGGACATCTACGTTCAATTAGAACAGCCTGTAGATGGTAGCATTAAAATTAGTTTTTAGATTTTATTCGCTGCTTGCAATGGCGATAACAATACAGTGCATCATTTCTCCCTGTTGAGCGCATTGCTGGACGATGTGTGTCAAATACATCCACGGTGCAATTAAGTACAACAACAGAAAAAGTGACTATAGTCATGCCACTATGTACAGTGGTTGAGGTCTAAAATGTTCTAATATTTGTTAAGTGATCATTTGCTTTACTATTTGTAAATTGTATACAATAAAAATATATTTTGTTCTGTAATTTGCTTGGCCTGACTTGGCTTTCATTAATGAAAAGAAAATGTAGTTGTTGTTATATTTGTCTTGAAAATATCGATATACCAACAACTATATTTTCTATATATTTTCATCTGTGTGCGTGCGTGCGCGTATATAGATAGATAGATAGATAGATAGATAGATAGATAGATAGATAGATAGATAGATAGATAGATAGATAGATGAAAATAGAGAAAATATAGTTCAAGAACAAAATATAGAACAAAATGTGTACACACAAATGTTAATATACACTTTAAAAATATTAAATGATATCTGTTTAAAAAACTGTTTCACATGAAAAATATAATTTTATTGCATGTCGCGGTGTTATGTGTAGTTGAGTCAAAGAAGGCTACAGTTAGCCAGCTCTAGATCAGTGAGTCTCAAGCCACCCCCCTTCCCCTGGTTTGCATTTGTATAGCTCCAGTAATCATTTACATATAAAAGCTACACCGAGGCCAAGGTGACATGAATCATGGGGGGTGTCAGGTGCTAAGCCTTCCACATCAATTTTTGGCAGTTCCCTACAATTATCTGTGCTAACTGCGCATTCCTGTGAACAGCCATTAACCTGAAACTTCTGCGACAATTCACAGTGTCGTTAAATGACGAAAACCACTTTTTTCATGCAGTGTACATCGCAAAACCTCTAGTGTCTTCATGTACTGTATATTGAAGTTTAGACAGTTTGCAAGAATATTTAGTATCACTGGTGTGAAAATGCTGTTAGATGGCGGTGGAGTAAACGGGAGTTGAGACTGGCAGATCCAGCTATTTTAGGCTACTTTGAATTTAAAGTTCAGGTTGCATTGTCCGATAAAAAAAAAATAAAAATGATCAGAACTATCAGCACAGTATATAACACTAATCTGGTTGCACAATAGAAAGAAATATGCAAACACTAGCCATGAGCCGTGTCAATTTCGACACAAAGGGAAGTGGGAACTATTTGTTTTTTTCAGTTATTTTAAAAGTAGCAGTTAATGAGGCGATCAGCGGCAGTATAAAGAGCGAAATGTTTATGAATAGCCGAATGGGGATGGGGGGTGAATGCTGCCTGTTTTGCCTTGTAATCAACATTTTATTGAGACTGTTTTTGGGGGGGTCCAACTGTGTAGCATTCGGTTTAATTGCGGATTCAGCATTCAAATGCATGCCAGGGAAAAGGGGAAAGCTTTCCTCACACGCTCCACCTATGATACACCCTCTTATCACAAAACATTAGTGTCCACACCCCTGACACACTGTACGAATATATACAGTCCATCCATCTGTAAAGTCATCTCAAAATGACCAAAATCAGCAAGCTGCATTCCCAAGACATCAGGGTGATGAGGTCTGCTGGAAGTTCTACTCAAGAAATATCCCGACATCTGAAATCCATTGGTGTACACGCTACATTGAGCACTATCCGGAGACACTACAAAGAAAGATCATCACACAAACGTAATCCTCGCAAAATAACGGAGTAAGTTACCCACTGCATGACGCGAACACAAACACTGGCCTAAATACCGGTTAATGCTAAGTGGTGGTTATGCATAAACTGTCAAATGTTTAACTATTTTCTGTTTTGCCCTTGATTTTAGAGACATTGTCCTATCCATAGAGAATATCACTCATCAGAATGATGAACTGGTGTCATGTTCCGTGAAAAAACAGCTATGGCGTGACAGCGGAGTGGAAATAAGCGAGCGATCCATTCGGAGGATAAGGCAAAAGCTTGGGTGGAAGTATGGGAAAACTCAACATTGTCCCATGATCAGAGACAAAAATAAAGAGTTACGTCTCCAACAAGCCCAAAAATGGATTGCTGAGAAGGAGTCATTTCACGATGTAATTTTCACTGATGAAACAACAGTGGCTTTGGACCGCTTTGCCACCATGTCATTTCGTAGAAGTGGGAGACACGTGTCTAAACCAAAGCCAAAGCACCCGCTAAAAGTTCATGTTTGGGGAGCAATATCCAGACTGGGTCCGGGACCGATTGCAATCTTCGAAGGCATAATGGACCGGTCTTTCTTTGAAAATGCTATTGTAACAGAAACTGCTGCCCCATACATTAGGGAAAACTTCGGAGCACATCACCGTTTTTTCCAGGACAATGACCCGAAGCACACTGCTGCAGGCAGACTCATTGCTGAACAGGGTGTAAACTGGGTGAAGACTCCCGCCGAATCCCCCGACATGAATCCCATTGAAATGGTGTGGCATGCTCTGAAAGATTATATTCGAAAAGTAGCAAAACCAACTACAAAGTCTGACTTAATTGATGCCATAAATAAATTCTGGTTTGAGGAACTTACAGCAGTGGCATGCAACAAGTACATAAACAGACTGTTTAAAGTTCTTCCGGCTGTGGTGAAACATCAGGGTGGACATACTGGAATGTAACGATGTATAAAGTTGTTTAAAAATGTCTAAGCATTGGCAAAACTGTAAAATGAAAATAAAATGTACATTAATGATCACTTGAATAAATAAGCTTTTTTAACGTTGTTGTTCAGAATCTGCTGTTATCAAAAACATAAAATAATACTGATAATACTGATAAAAATGCATAAACACGAGTTTAATGCATAAATAAACCTGAGTGAGCATAGTAGCCCGGGATTATCAGAGATAGGTTTATTAATATTTCATTTTGAGTTAAGAAATTATTATATTAATTGTTATAGAAATTAATACAATATTACATAATTATATAGGCGTTGCTGTATATGCCAATGCTGTCTGTGCGCGATTTAGACAGCATTCACAAGTGTATCATGAATAAATATTACATGTATTTCCAATTAAAAAGCCCTACAAGAAACATTTCATGCATCACACACAGTCTTGTCCATTAACTGATCCTCTTTTTTTCCGTATTATTCGTTTATATCCATTATTTTCAACTTCATTTTGATCTCTTTACATAACATTCTGGGCTGCGTTTCGATTAATTTTAGTGCTTAAAAGCGTTTTCATTTTGTGAGCGTTCGTTATTGTTTCACGTGCCTTTCCCAAAAGTGCACTTAACACAATTGCAAATTGCAATTAATATACAAATCATTGAAGAGTGAATTATTCACGTAGTTTCATTTGGAAATAATTTATTGTCACACAGTGAAATAGGCCTACATTCCTTATATTAACTGATAGTATTTTTTTCCGTGTTGGTATTAATATTATTATCATTATCATTATTATTACTATTAGTAATAATATTACTATTAGCCAGTTATTATTGTATATATTTTTAGTTTCGTTTATATTCGTTTCCCCCACCCTTAATTTTGCTCTCTTTACTTAACGTTCATGTAAATGATACTGTAAATGCTTGACATATGCTATATGACTGAATTTTACTGGAATGTAGTTTAAAGGTTGAATTGAACATATTTTATTTTGTTTCGTCTAATTAATAGACTAGACTATATAATTACTAAACTGTTTTACTGAGGAATGCATCATTCACGTAGTTTCATTTGTAAATGAAAACATGCTAATTTATCGTCACACACGGGGAGAAATACAATCAAAAATTTTATTGGCATAATTGTCAGGTGTTAAAAATAAATAGCCCTAACCAGATATTAAAATAATAGTAGCCTATTAATAATAAAGTGATTTAGAGCTATCTACTTTTTTGTTT
>NC_133371.1:20184598-20243859 GCF_049309525.1 Garra rufa | reverse complement strand
AAACAATAGTTAAATGTATATATGTACTTTGACATCAATGACATGCAGCACATAAGAGCACATCGGTTGATTAAACATGTTTAAAAATTAAATTAAAAAGTACTACTCAGATGTAGCATTCTGAAAGTTTATTTCTGAAAATAAATGCAATGAAAGACTGTGATATGTTAAAACTGTAGGAGGAGCTCAGGAACAATTCACTGAAATCTGTAAATTAATTTGAGCATGGCTGACTTCAATAAGTGTTTTAAAAGTATTTTGTAATTTCAGATTTGCTAAACATGTCCTCTGACTATCAAAGAAACTGGAGATGTCGAAGGGCAAGAGTTGATGCCTTAGCGGAAGAGGACAGCAGCTCAGAATCCGAGGGGACAGTGGAGCCTGCCTTGGTGTTTTACAATTTCAAATAGGTGGAACCAGATAATTACCCCATGCCATCAGCAAGTAAGGAATATTATATGGTGTTTGAAACGCAGGCCATTTATGGGAAATTCATTAAAGCAAAGTTTGCAAACAGTCCGTTTGTAAATCTTTTATTAGAGGTACAAGTAGTTGTTTATCGATAATCTAATGCCAATATCGATACCATTGTTTTTGTTTGCTGTCAATTCTGTCTTGCTCTTGATTTTTCAAAACATTATTACATTATTCTGATTGTGGTGTCACTTTTAGGTTCAGCAACTGTCCAGAGTTGGCCGAATGTCAGTCAGAGACTGTGTATGAACAGGTATGTATTTACCTAGCATTGTTTGTGTGTTTTGCTGTGTCGTATTTCAGAAAAAAATGACAATAGTAACAGTATCCACAATAATAACCTCAACCTTTGGTAATACTATAATTCTGTCACACACTATATCTACTTATATAATTGCCTGTTTTTGTGTTGAAGTTGTAATGTCTGTGCTAAATCAGGTTGTTCGTAGGACTTAAAACAAGATATAAAAACATAATGTTAGTGTAAGAAATGAATGAGTCATTACTTGTCACAAAAACTTTGGATAGGGATAGAGCACTTATTACATGATAGAGAGTGGTTGTGAAAGTGTATGTTTTAACACTGCATGCAATTGGCAAACTGCACAGTACTGCTAATTTGTAATACTGATCTTACAATGCATTTTAATATTATGACTGAATCGTTTATTTCGCAGAATCATGTCAATTGCCTTAATGGCAAAATTCAACATGCAGGGTGGTGGCCAGCTGGAAAAGGCTGCATTCAAGGCTACACCTTTATATAATATAATACAAGGTAATTTGTGACACATCGTATGTTCCTTGTGTCTTATTTAAAAGACCTGTTTTTATCAGAAATGTCCAAACGCATAATTAACATGTTTTAGTCCCGGTGTTCTCATATGTGGACATGTATGAAATCAACATCCTGCATCACGAATTAAGTCACTTTGTTTTGAAATGAATAACATTTTTCTGAGATGTTGATTCATGACACACAGTTTAAAAATTAGACAAATTTAAATAATTACAAATTATCTTATTTCCATAAGAGTGTCACTACATTACTTTTAGACTTTTTGAAGACTAATCATTTGGTATCTCAGAGAAGCTCATGTTCATGAAATGGATGGGAAAAGTCTTGTTCGACTGCATTGTACAATTAGTTTGATAGATAAAAACACTTTAAAAATAAGTGCTTGTTTAACTTTTTGCTTTTTACATTCATATTTTCTTCCCTCAGATGCTGTGAAAAGGTGGAACCCCAATTCAACGGAATCGGAAATTGATGGCGCTATGGCTGAACATCTAAAACATGCTCCAGGAAGAGCGGGGGGTGGGGGTTATAAAAAATAAGTTTTCGGGTGAAAAAGATGTGGGAGATATTTGTGACAGCTCAATTCCTTAAATTTAGTTATGAAACTGAATTTGTTTCGTGATGAACATGTTAATTTTTCCTGTTTCCCAGGTGAATTTGTATTAAAACCATAAAATAAATGTGATAAATAAATTGTGACTTTAGTTCATCCCGTTATCTTTGATCATTTGTAAGTAATGAACTACTAAAATGTTAATAATATAACACTTTATTTTACAGTGACCTTGTTACATGTAGTTACTGTAATAACTATAAATTATGCATAATTGCATGTATCAAACCTTAACCTTATATTCAGATGCAGTTAATTTATATTAAGTACTTAAATGTATAAGTAAAGTAATGTGTTGTTTGATCTACACGTGATTATAACGTGTTCTAATCTAGACGTTTCGGTATGACTGGGCCGATTTTGGCCCTTTTTAGAACCTTTGTCAAGTTTAGATGCTTAAACGTCAAAATCGCCTGTTTACGATTTAACACAATTAGTGTATGATTATTTTATATGCAGGCTTATATGCCTACACTTATGCATAAACACACAATATAAACATCCAGAAGAAGGCTAATTCTGACGTCCATGGACGCGCTGAAGAGACGTGGAATTCACGGCCAGAAAAGACGTGGAATTCACGGCCAGAAAAGACGTCGGTTCAACTTCCATTTTGGAACTATTTTTCAACCATGACGGGACGTGTCGGACGGACGTCTTTTCAACGGTCAATACACGTCCAAATGTTTGCTGGGGAAGCTCATCTGTATAACACACATTTGCTGAAGACAGTGCTTTAACGTTACCCGACTGAGAATTATACATGACTGCACGTCTTTTAAAAGCATTTAAATAAAAACACTCCAGCGATCCAACACAATAAATATACAAGAATATTTTAAAGAACAACATTAGCTGCAAATGAGCTATTCAATAGGTTTCACTAACGAACATGTTACCAAGCTGTGACCCACACTTTCACTTTGACTTTGGTGGAAAATGCATATAAATAACGCCTTTAAATTTACAATATTCCAGCCATTTAATTTTAAATACCCATTAGAACACATCAAGACCTGAATTCAGCTGTTTGAGCGAATTTATTCAAAACCCTAAGCATTTCCTTCACCGCGTACAGATTGCTTTCAACGAGTATAAATGGAGAAGAACGATATAATTTGCACGAATTAGAACGCCTTTAAAATTACAATATTGCAGCGATTTAATTCATTCCACCCATTAGAAAATATCAACAGCTAAATGCAGTTGTTTGTGAGTATTTTTTTTTCCATACAGAGAGCGCTGTGTTCAGCAGTGTAGACATGAGCTCCGAGATGTCTGTCTGAGAATTATACATGACTGAACGTCTTTTAAAGGCATGTAAATACAAACACTCCAGCGATTGCACACAATAAATATAGAAGAATATTTTAAAGACCTGCATTGGGTGCAAATGACTTTTTTCATAGGCTTAACTAACTAACAGGAGATGCACGGCTGCATTTATGTGTCTGTTAACAAAGACATCATTTGCACGTCTTTTAAAGGTATTTAAATTCAAACACTCCAGCGATTAAACACAATAATAGTAGAGTAATATATTACACAGCTTAAATGCTTGCTTATTTCTGCTTTTAGGCTCAACCGCACAGCAAGGCGTCGTGGCTTTCAAGCACCCGCTGCTCACTTGTTGTATGGCAAGCCGTTTTAACCTAAAATACACATAAATCCTGTATGGCAAGCAGTTTTAGCCTAAAATATACTAAGCATTACTTATCGTAATAGCATTTTTACTAGCAACAATTCAATCAGAGAGCTCTAAGTGTTCTGGGCTGGCCCTTTTGCCCGAAGGCTGCCCGGTTTGCTTCTCCAAGCCAACATTTAAAGTTTGTCATCGAACTTTAGCTTCTAGTTATTATTAAACTTCTTCTGAGACTAAAATTCTATACGCTACTCCTCCTAGAGCTTTAAGCCTACAAGCCCCAAACTCGGCGGAGCCCTGGGCCCTGGTCACGAAAGTGTTGCTATATCTTTTTGGAATGATCAGACTTACAGTTGATTTAATATTAATTTTTTTGCATGAAAAATTTATATAGGATTTCAATGGGCTGAGAAAAAATGCGCCATCTAGAGGCGCAATACCTCTCCACTGAAGAGGCGGGACTCAAACCTCTTACTTACAGTCACTCTGAAATCGGTGGAAATACAAATAAATACCGCTTTAAACATTTAAATATTACAGCGATTTAACTCTAAATACCCATTAGAACACATCAACAGCTACATTCAGCTGTGAGCTGTTTTGTGTAAAAGTTAAACCGCTGTCTTTACAGAGTGTGTTACAGATGAGCTTTCTATCTGAGAATTATACATGACTGCACGTCTTTTAAAAGCATTTAAATAAAAACACTCCAGCGATCCAACACAATAAACATACAAGAATATTTTAAAGAACTACATTAGCTGCAAATGAGCTGTTCAATAGGTTTCACTAACGAACATGTTACCGAGCTGTGACCCATACTTTCACTTTGACTTCGGTGGAAAATGCATATAAATAACGCCTTTAAAATTACAATATTCCAGCCATTTAATTTTAAATACCCATTAGAACACATCAAGACCTGAATTCAGCTGTTCGAGCGAATTTATTCAAAACCCTAAGCATTTCCTTCACCGCGTACAGATTGCTTTCAACGAGTATACATGGAGACGAACGATCTAATTTGCACGAATTAGAACGCCTTTAAAATTACAATATTGCAGCGGTTTAATTCATTCCACCCATTAGAAAATATCAACAGCTAAATGCAGTTGTTTGTGAGTATTTTTTTTTCATACAGAGAGCGCTGTGTTCAGCAGTGTAGACATGAGCTCCGAGATGTCCGTCTGAGAATTATACATGACTGAACGTCTTTTAAAGGCATGTAAATACAAACACTCCAGCGATTGCACACAATAAATATAGAAGAATATTTTAAAGACCTGCATTGGGTGCAAATGACTTTTTTCATAGGCTTAACTAACTAACAGGAGATGCACGGCTGCATTTACGTGTCTGTCAACAAAGACATCATTTGCACGTCTTTTAAAGGTATTTTAATACAAACACTCCAGCGATTCCACACAATAAATATAGAAGAATATTTTAAAGACCTACATTGAGTGCAAATTACTTTTTTCACAGGCATAACTAACTAACATTGAATGCACTGCTCAGTCTTCATCTGCATCATCAAAGACATCATTTGCACGTCTTTTAAAGGTATTTAAATACAAACACTCCAGCGATTAAACACAATAATAGTAGAGTAATATATTACACAGCTTAAATGCTTGCTTATTTCTGCTTTTAGGCTCAACCGCACAGCAACGCGTCGTGGCTTTCAAGCACGCGCTGCACACTTGTTGTATGGCAAGCCGTTTTAACCTAAAATACACATAAATCCTCTATGGCAAGCTGTTTTAGCCTAAAATATACTAAGCATTACTTATCGTAATAGCATTTTTACTAGCAACAATTCAATCAGAGAGCTCTAAGTGTTCTGGGCTGGCCCTTTTGCCCGAAGGCTGCCCGGTTTGCTTCTCCAAGCCAACATTTAAAGTTTGTCATCGAACTTTAGCTTCTAGTTATGTTGGCTTGGAGAGCCAACATACTGTTATGCTATTTAAACTTATTATTATTATTATTATATTTTATTATTCTTATGACCTAAAGAAATTTCTGACAGCTACTCCTCCGAGGCCTTTGAAGCCACAAGGCCCAAACTTGGCAGAGACCTGGGCCCTTGTCCCGAAAGAGTTGCTATATCTATTTGGACTGATCAGATGTACAGTTGATTTATTATTAATTTTTGAATATGACAAATTTCCCAATGAATTACATGGGCTGAGAAAAAATGCGCCCTCTAATAGTAATACCTCTCCACTGAAGAGGCGGGACTCAAAACTCTTACTTACAGTCACTCTGAAATCGGTGGAAATACAAATAAATATCGCCTTAAAAATTTAATTATTACAGCGATTTAACTCTAAATACCCATTAGAACATATCAACAGCAAAATTCAGTGGTTTGTGAGTAGTTCTTGTAAAAGAAAAGCTCGCACCCTTCAGCGCTTATACATGCCGTCAGCACGAACTCTCTCTGTATGTGCTCATAAACAACATAAATTGCACGAATTAGAACGCCTTTAAAATAAATATATTTCAGCGATTTATTTGTAAATACCCATTAGAACACATCAACAAATCAGCCTTTTGTGATCTGTTTTATTTCAAAGTTAAAGCAGTGTCTTCAGCAAATGTGTTATACAGACGAGCTTTCACGGCTCGGAGCTAACTTACCCGACTGAGAATTATGACTGCACGTCTTTTAAAAGCATTTAAATAAAAACACTCCAGCGATCCAACACAATAAATATACAAGAATATTTTAAAGAACTACATTAGCTGCAAATGAGCTTTTCAATACGTTTCACTAAGGAACATGTTACCGAGCTGTGACCTATACTTTCACTTTGACTTCGGTGGAAAATGCATATAAATAACGCCTTTAAAATTACAATATTCCAGCCATTTAATTGTAAATACCCATTAGAACACATCAAGACCTGAATTCAGCTGTTTGAGCGAATTTATTGAAAACCCTAAGCATTTCCTTCACCGCGTACAGATTGCTTTCAACGAGTTTACATGGAGACGAACGACATAATTTGCACGAATTAGAACGCCTTTAAAATTACAATATTGCAGCGATTTAATTCATTCCACCCATTAGAAAATATCAACAGCTAAATGCAGTTGTTTGTGAGCATTTTGTTTTCACACAGATAGCGCTGCGTTCAGCAGTGTTTTAGACACGACCTCCGAGATGTCCGTCTGAGAATTATACATGACTGCACATCTTTTAAAGGCATTTAAATAAAAACACTCCAGCGATTGCACACAATAAATATAGAAGAATATTTTAAAGACCTACATTGGGTGCAAATGACTTTTTTCATAGGCTTAACTAACTAACATGAGATGCACGGCTGCATTTATGTGTCTGTTAACAAAGACATCATTTGCACATCTTTTAAAGGTATTTTAATACAAACACTCCAGCGATTCAACACAATAATAGAACAGTCATATAATAAAAAGGTTAAATGCTTGCTTATTTCTGCTTTTCGGCTCAACCGCACGGCAATGCGACGCGGCTTTGAAGCAGGCGCTCATCGCTTATTCCAGTATGGCAAGCCGTTTTAACCTAAAATACACATATTAATCCACTATGGTGTTCTGGGCTGGCCCTTTTGCCCGAAGGCTGCCCAATTTGGCTCTCCAAGCCAACATTTAAAGTTTGTCATCGAACTTTAGCTTCTAGTTATTATTATTATTCTTATGACCTAAAGAAATTTCTGACAGCTACTCCTCCGAGGCCTTTGAAGCCACAAGGCCCAAACTTGGCAGAGACCTGGGCCCTTGTCCCGAAAGAGTTGCTATATCTATTTGGACTGATCAGATGTACAGTTGATTTATTATTAATTTTTGAATATGACAAATTTCCCAATGAATTACATGGGCTGAGAAAAAATGCGCCCTCTAACAGTAATACCTCTCGACTGAAGAGGCGGGATTCAAACCTCTTACTTACAGTCACTCTGAAAACGGTGGAAATACAAATAAATACCGCCTTAAAAATTTAAATATTACAGCGATTTAACTCTAAATACCCATTAGAACATATCAACAGCTAAATTCAGTGGTTTGTGAGTAGTTCTTGTAAAAGAAAAGCTCGCACCCTTCAGCGCTTATACAAGCCGTCAGCATGCACTCTCTCTGTATGTGCTCATAAACAACATAATTTGCACGAATTAGAACGCCTTTAAAATTAATATATTTCAGCGATTTATTTGTAAATACCCATTAGAACACATCAACAAATCAGCCTTTTGTGATCTGTTTTATTTCAAAGTTAAAGCACTGTCTTCAGCAAATGTGTTATACAGACGAGCTTTCACGGGTCGGAGCTAACTTACTCGACTGAGAATTATGACTGCACGTCTTTTAAAAGCATTTAAATAAAAACACTCTAGCGATCCAACACAATAAATATAGAAGAATATTTTAAAGAACAACATTAGCTGCAAATGAGCTATTCAGTAGGTTTCACTAACGAACATGTTACCGAGCTGTGACCTATACTTTCACTTTGACTTCGGTGGAAAATGCATATAAATAACGCCTTTAAAATTACAATATTCCAGCCATTTAATTGTAAATACCCATTAGAACACATCAAGACCTGAATTCAGCTGTTTGAGCGAATTTATTGAAACCCCTAAGCATTTCCTTCACCGCATACAGGTTGCCTTCAACGAGTATACATGGAGACGAACGACATAATTTGCACGAATTTGACCGCCTTTAAAATTACAATATTGCAGCGATTTAATTCAGTCCGCCCATTAGAAAATATCAACAGCTAAATGCAGTTGTTTGTGAGCTTTTTTTTTTCATACAGAGAGTGATGTGTTCAGCAGTGTGTTCCCAGCTAACACAATTACGTCGTGACGACGTTACTGGACCGGACCATATTCGTTGCAGCGACGTACCAAATAACGTTCCAGCGACGTAACTTTGTGATTCCCATATTCGTCTTAGCGACGTTATTTGGTACGTTGCTGGAACGTGGTGAGTACGTCTCCACGACCAAACTGGCACGTCGTGAGGACGTGACTATAAAGGACCACATTGGTCGCGGCGACGTTCCAAATAACGTACCAGCGACATAACTTTGTGATTCCCATATTCGTCGTAGCGACGTTATTGCGTTACGTTGCTAGGACGTGGCAAGTACGTCCTAACGACCGAACTAGCACCTTCCCAGTATTTTTAATATTTGCTTCTCACCTTTAGTCCTGTCCGAGGATGTGTTCCTACCACCTTGAAATCAGTATATAATGACAAACTCAAACATTTTCTGCTGTAAAAAACAAACACTAAATCCTTATGTTTTCAAATTGTTGTAGTTTTTGTAAATATATTCACTGCATACATGCAAACCAATACAAAATCATTAAATTCCAACAGAAAATCAGCAAAAACACAGTGCATTCATTTATTAAATCACCATTTATTCAGTTATTTTCTACATATACTAAGCCATTGCATTTTAAACATGACACCTATTATTTAACCATGTAAAGTGTAGCCAAGTCATTAGCACAGATAATTGAACACATCACATAAAGTACATAGTAATCAAAGAATAATACAACCACTGATTAAAATGTTTTACTTTTACTGAAAAATATTAAATATTTAATTAATGATGGGTATAGTAATAGTTATCAGTAGCCTACTCTTATTAACACAACTTCCCTAGTTTGGTACAAAAATACTGATACAAAGATAGAAACAATTCAGTAGTGGTTTCTGTATTACTTTAAGTTAATTTGTTTTCTGAGTGTCCTGTGTATGAAACACCTGCTACAAATATCTGGTGGTGAAGTGCTGTAATACTGCTTCACTCTCAGAAGCAAAACCTAAACAATTACCAAAGGACCGTAATTCTTCTCAGAAGATAACAGAAATAAAGAAAATAGCAACATTAATAAACAGTAAGAACATGTTAATATAACAATGTAGAGATTACATCTCCCCTGTATTAGGCCCACCCAAAAAACATACAGTAAATGAGCCTGTTGACTTTTTCAGAAAAATCTGAGATTTGTCCCCAGCTGTGGAGAAGACTCTTTGCTGAGAATTTAGGTTCTGGGCAGTTGTGAGAGAAAAAGAAGAATGGCTTTCTTACCACAAAAGCAGAAGGTACTCTCTTCTGAGGAAAGGATAGGAGGGTGACACTTCACTCTTGATCTACTCTTGGAGAGTTGATGAGGAGTTTTGCTAAAGAATAAGGTTCCTGCTCAGCACTTGGTCTTATTCAGCAAAGAGTACCTCTAATGCAGTGCCACATACTCCAGATTCTTTGCAAACTTGAAACTTTTAATAAAATTGACCATATTATTGTAGTCAGGTTTATTGTTTTTATTATAACACATGGCAAATGTATGAGAAAATTATGTCAAAGGTGTTTTTCTTCCTCTTCGCTATCCTGAGGCTGTACTGTCAATATCCTTCTCTGGCAGCTGAAAGGGAGAATCACCTTGTTAATGTTGCTACTGTATGTACACACAACCAGTCAAAATCTGCAGTCTTTCAGTTTTTTTTAATGTTTTTCGACACACCAAAGTTATATTTATATTTAACTTACAATACAATAATAGTGTGAAATATTTTAATTTAAAATACGTTTTCTGTTGTTTTTCAAATAGACTTTAAAATGCATTTCTTTCCTGTGAGGCAAAGGTGAATTCTTCAGTAGCCTTTACTCCAGTCTTCAGTTTCACATGATCATTCTGATATGATTTGATGCTCAAAAAACATTTTTGATTATTATCAATGTTGAAAACAGTTGTGCTACTTAATATTTCTGTGTAAACTGTGATTTCTTTTTAGGATAATTTTATAAATACATAGTTAAGGTTTAAAACCTTTTTTTTTTTTTACTTTTGTAACATTATAAATGTTTTTTCTACCACTTCAGATCAGTTTAATGCATCCTTGCTATTAAGGTCTTCATAAAGAAAAAAAAAAAACTTAAGTGACTCCAACTTAGTGTACACAACTAAATTGGGCAACACAGCATATTAGAATGATTTTGAACACTTACAACTGGAGTATTGATGCTGAAAATTCAGCTTTGAATTTAAATGAAAACAAACCTTGTAATAAACAATTCACAGATTGCAAAGAACTTACATTCTGATGATTACTTCATTTTCCTCACGGCTGCCTTCCTCAGTCATTCCTAGGCCTTCTCATTTTTTTCACCTTTCCCTTGAATCCACATAAAATATAAATAAAACTAATTAACCAATTAATTTTATAGACAGTTTGTATAAGTTTGTATAAAACTGCAAATCTTCCTTTTGAAATCTTAAGTTATTCTCCAGCTTCTAAAGGAAAGGCACAATCTGTGGCCATGTTCACAGAGAATTTGATCTTAGTATTAGGTGACCTGGCAAGGAGATTTAGCTTAAAACTTATTCATGAAACTCTTAAGAGTCCACAATAACCAAAAAGAGGGATACGTCATTTGCATTGACTTTTTCTTTGTTAAATTTCCACAATAAGCATGGATCGGAGCTCTTAATACAAAGTGCACCAGATAGAAAAAATTAAGTTTAAAATGTACAGTACATACTTTTGTACACTAAGCCATGCCCCCAGACAGACGAAGGTCCAGCCCCCAAAGTCTAGAACAAATCCTGTGGGAAACACAGCAAAGTGATGTGGTTGTGTATGATTTAGAAATAGGGGAGTCTTACATTGGTCAAATTCAGGCCAACTCAAATATTTTTTAAACATGTTTTAAAATGATCAGGAGCACAGGAGGTGCTCATGAAGGCAGTGGTTTACAATTGTGGTCCAGGTGACCCACAGCGCTGCACATTTTGTATGTCTCTCTTGTTATACCCACCTTCTTCAGATCATCAGCTCCTTAGGAAAGAGCTTCATGAACAAATCTGTCAGTAAAGAGAGATGTGCAAAATGTATAGTGCTGTGTGTCCCCAGGTCCAGGTTTGAAAACCACTGTTGCAAGTTACCATGACAATCATACGAGCATCAACAATTTCACAAAAATGTCTCCTGACTGAGGAAAAAACAAAATCATTCACAGGCTCTGGAATTAGACTATAAATTGATATCTACCTAGCTATGAGTAATTGAAATGATAAATCCAACCCTGTGGATTACCTGTCTCTCCTCCTGAGCATTTTGTTGTGTGGGTCCAGGAAGGATACTGCAGCACAACTCCTTTAACCATGAGAAAATGCAGTTCCAGCATGTCTTCACATCCAGGACAACAGAAGGGTCAGGGAGGCCTGAAATATAAATATTTATGCCACTAATATCAATTTAAATCTATATTTGTGCCTGAGTGACACTGAAACAATGAGGTTTAGTTTTTTACCGAGGATTTGCTGGGTTCTTTTGAACACAGTTTTCATGATGGATGATCTCTTGATCCTGGATCCTTTCTGCCATACACTTAGAGATGGTTTGGATGTCATGTGGTTGTGTCTAAAATACAAATAGCAGCACCATTAGTCCTGTTGCTTTATATATATTTTTTGGTACTGAACAAGTCAGGAACCAAATCAGTAAGTTACCTGTACTTGATACCCATCCCTAATCATAATCATGGTTGTCGTGTTGCTGCTGCCCAGACTCTCTCTCCACCTGTTATTAAAAAAGTATGTTAGTTTTGAATAAAACATTGATAAAACAATGAACAATGAATAAAGCATTCAAACTACTACTTAAAAAAAATAGGCTAAGTACATTTAGTGCAATAATATGAAAAATTATCCAGAGACCAGCTTTGAGGACGTGCCCACGACATTTCTGGGACCTTAGCCAAAATCCTTAAACTACATAGTAACAATGAACATCATTTCTAATAAGCAACTCACTGAATGACTCAACTGGTTCACTGGCAGTAAGGACATAAAATAGTGAACTATTTGTTGGATACATATTTGTTAAAACTAAAGTATCAGATATGTTTGTCAATGAAAAGTCACTAGCATAAAAATGATGCAAGTTATGTATGTAAAAATGTTGTATGTAAAAACCAATAACATGTAACGAGCAAATTACACCATTTACAGGCCTGTTAATCGACAGGAAAGCAGGACATTATTAATCCCACATACACTGAATGGGATTTCGGCGGCCTCGGTCTAATTAAAAGTTTATATAACATCAGTGGTTTGTATTTAAGTTTACAATACGGCCAGGCTAGCATGAGCATAGTCAGATGCGAACGACAAGCAGTCAACGTTACTATGGTAGAAGTTAAAATAATAATAATAAAAAAAAATGAATACTGTATAGTTTATCGTGGGTAAATTTCAAACTAGACTAAAAATAAGGTATAACATTTTAATTTAGGATTTTAAAAGTTAACTTAACGTTACCACAGACCGCCTCCAGAACTAAGCTAATTAACGTTAACATTAACCAAACAGGGCATTTATTTATTAAATTAATATAGAAAACCTCCAAAAACACTACTTATCTTACGTGTCATCTAACGTTATATCAGCAAAAAATTATGAATAAGAGTAGATTTTAAGCGCTTACCTTTTCCTTCTCGTCCGTCTTCTGGAAGTTGACCGTTAATGACGGGCACGCGCAGGGCGCGCTTACGCAGCACCCAGAAAGTGACGTGCGCTGGTTTTAACCATGGTTTTAACCTTAACATTTGTCCCGTTCCCCCTTTCAATTCACAACCACAAATTATCACCATTTGCTAAGCAAACTATTTGGTTTTTGTTTTGCCATTAATTTGATGACAAACATTTCTATATTTTAAATGATGGGTTATACTTATATAATAATTCATTCCATCATGCAAAATACTTGACGAATTCAGTATATTCCCCATATTATAGGCTATTAAAACGGTTTACACCTTTAAAAATAAGCTTGATACATATAAGAATTAATGTGTTTTGCAGTGAGGTTTTCTTAAGTTAATATTTTGTAGTTTTCTTGTCTTTTGCAGTTTACTTCAGTTAAGAGTGTGATGACACAGTTCGTTCTGGGAATGTTTTGTCTGTCTGTTTCAGGGTTATCTGTCGGCAGGAAACCAGTTGAGTGCGGCTGCACTATCTTCCTCTCTTCCTTATAGTTGCCCTGGATCATCTGTAATTTTCCTTCCCATATGTAGAAGTATTTGCTTAAATGATATGTGAACCCCCGCCTACATGAAGGCTTGTAAGGGTGCTGTATAAAAGATGGGACTGCCCCATCTTCTTTGGTAGATAACAATAAACCAACTTGTATTAGACTTTGGTGTGTTGTTGTCTATCCCAAGCGCTTGTTGCTGATCCACTCGACAGATCTGAGAAAGGCCTGAGAAACTGCAGTGACCCAGAAACGAGGTTCTAACAATTTGGTGACCGCGACGTGATGTCTCTGATCAGGTAAGATGAAGTATAGTTTGTCTACCTGATTAGTTACATTATTGTTCGTGTTGTGAGTAGATACGATGAAGTATAGTTTGTCTATCTAGATATTGCGCAGACCAGGTAAGATGAAGTATAGTTTGTCTATCTGAAGGCTGCCGCAAATACATTGCGAGGACCAGGTAAGGCGAAGTATAGTTTGCCTATCTGAAGGCCGCCGCAATATTCTCAGCTAAACTGAGAGAGCGCGCTCAAATAAATTAAAAGCAAAAGTGTGGGTCACGAGTTTCGGTCTGTCCCGTGGTGAGGTGAATATCTGTATATCTATCATGGGAGCCACCTATCCTAAACCAAATCCTGGCGAAACACCAAATGATTGGATGAATAGATGTAGTTGGGGTTTTTACACAAATTTATGGGTGAATAATTTAGCGGGTTGGACCGAAGCCAATGGGATGTATCCTACATATCCGCGAATGGGTTCTTTTGACCCAAATCATATGGCACAAGCTTTTCGATTGACATATAAAGGCGAAGGTGACCCTGAATGGGACCAAAAATATATGAAAGACGGGTATGATGTTTGGTTAAAAATGCAAACTGTATGGAATGATAAACAGGGTATTTCACTGCCAAAATCTGTCAGGAATGTGGTACCGAAAAAGCCGACAGGGAAAAACGAGAAAAAATTATTAGCTGAGGCTGAGTCGAAGTTACAGAAAACCAAATTAGAGAAAGCAGCTAAACTCTATCCAGAAGTACCGTCTACTTCTTCACTCCCGCCGTGCACGCCGCCACACTATCCGGCGCCCGCGCCTAACATACCTGCGCGCAGCGCGCCCGCGCTTACTTCCGCAGAGCATTGCGCGCCCCCACCAGCGCCCGTCAAGAAAATAAATGAAGCTCACTTGTGGGTATCAAAACGAAAGGGTCACGTAGAGGTAACTCCGCCGTCCGTCTCAACTTTGAAAGACATTTTGAGCATGTTGCCTGAAGTGGACAAACCTTTACACTTCGTGGACATGTTAATAAAATTGTCGCGACACAGCCATTTTACCGGCGCAGATTATAAATTCATAATCATGTCCAAAATGGGTAATAAATACGACGAGACGCGTTTACTCGATACAGTTACCTGCTTAGCTGCAGGGAATGATGAGCTCCAGGCAAAGCCCCGGGAGGAGGACGAGGATGATTGGGAGGGTAGAGCAAAACCCGCATCTACTAAAAAAGATGGGGAAAGTTATTTTTACTGGCGAGACAACCCTAACGCTATATCTACTCTTCAGAAGCAGCTTACTAAATTTCTGATAGGTGAAAGACATGCCAATAGGGACCTTTCACATGTAACTAACTGTAAACAGGAAAAGAAAGAGCCAGTGCCTGTTTTCTTTAAAAGATTTAAAGACGCTTGGATTCACTTAGGCGGGTTTGAATTAGATGACCATGTGCCAGATTGCCTCTTTGTTTCCACATTCCTTAACAATTGTGCACTCGAGGTGCAGCCTTTGCTGAAATTGCAGTTAACCGACCGATCACGATTGACTGTGGAGGATGTGGGGAAAAAGATTAGAACAATGGCTGGTGACGGGTTATTTGATCTGCCTAAAACAGCGAACCCTGCCTTCCTGCATTATGCAGGGATGAATACATCCGATTGGACAAGGGTTCTTCCAATTGTCTTAGCAGACCTAAGAATGATGCCTCAGCCAAATTTAGACAACTTATCACCCTATGAGGTGGTGATGGGCCGACCTTTCCCCATCCCTTGGCGCCACGGAATGGTAGGGATAGGTGTGGTGTTAACTGATCATATGTCTGAGTACTCTGTAGGCCTAATAGAAAAATTAACTGAGTTCTGGGAAAGGGTTAACATGAAACACCCTGAGATCCCTAAAGCTAACTCACACCCCTTTGAAGTGGGCAATCAAGTATTGATAAAGAAACTAAAAACCGGGGGCCTCAATGACTCTCTGTATGATGGGCCTACAGAGATACTAGGTGTGACCAGAACTGCTATTTTAACTGATCTTTTTCCACAGTGGATTCATGCAACCAGAGTGAAACCCTTGAAATGAAAAACATTGTATTACATGTACTAACTGTTTTTGTTTTCCAGAGCAATAACCTATCTTGTCCTAGCGGGACTCCTGGTACCCAACGCTTCAAAGGAGGAGGCCAAAAGAAACCTCTTCTGGCAGTATGCCAACTGGACAGCGCGTCAACTGACCAATAAATCATGTGTGGTGTGTCAAGAATTATTCCGCACCATAATAACTGTATCCTTGAAACCATTTGTCTATAACTGTGAACCCCCAAATTTTACTGTGTTCTGTACATATTATGCAGGGAAAATGTATGTATGGTCTCCTAGGTGTGTAAAGAGGGTAACAACACCCTATACTGATGAAACTAAACGGTATAATCACTGTTGTATGAATGAAACGTGCAAGAAAGAAGGTAATGCATCAAGTAAAAATGAAACTGAAACTGTTGATGTAAAAGTTAGCCTGGTGTTACCAGAAGGTTTTATGTTTCCTTATTGTTTTAATGGGACATCAGGTGAAAGCGTGACAGGTATAAGTGCTACAAATTGTAAACAAATAATAAACCAAGGGCAGGGTATAGACAGGTGGCTGCCAGTTACTGTCCAAGGTTCGAGAGGGGCTCATGTGAGAAGAACACCGCAGCATGTGCTAAGGGAAATAATACTGCTTGTTACACCTCTAGGAACACTGCCTGCATTGAATTGCTCACGCTCTGTGAAGATCCCTGGCCAGCGAAAGGTGCAGTGCTGGCTGATGACTGGTACTGGTACTGTGGTGAGGACACTGTAAACAACACTTACAGGATGAGCTGGACAGGCCTCTGTGCACCAGTGCAACTGCAACATCGTGTGACTGTTATGCATACACAACGTGATTTGTCTTTCAGGAGCAAACGATCAGTGGACAACGAGGACGTCCCTGATGAACATCAGATGAGGTCACACTGGACTCGGTTCTGGAAGTCTATGATACCTCAGTTCGGCGTCTCTGACCTACTGAGACAACAGAACATCATGCATTATCGACTGGCATCATTTGTTAACAGCACCACAGCTGCACTGGTAGGGGTACAAAGCGAGCTGCGTGCACTGAGACAGGTGGTCGTGCAAAACAGGTTGGCCCTGGACATGCTTCTTGCCCAGCAGGGAGGGGTTTGTTCTGTTGTAGGTGACAAATGCTGCACATATATACCTGCAAATGATGAGCCCGAGGGATCAATTGGCACTGCTGTAGCTACTATGAAGCAAATCTCATCACAGATATATGACGATGAGCTAAAGTCTAGAACTAACAATTGGAATTGGGGTATTCTCTCTAGCCTATTTGGCACGTTTGCACCTTATGTCTCAATGATAATACCGGTATTACTTATTTTGTTTTTATTGTGTATTTTTGGTCCATGCATTGTGAAATGTTTCACACAACGTATGTATACTATGGTTTCTGCTATCTCTGCAGGATATCGCCCACTGCCACAGAAGGATAGAGAAGAATCCAGACTCTAGAGAGAGTCTGGAAGAGGGGATTATAAGAATTAATGTGTTTTGCAGTGAGGTTTTCTTAAGTTAATATTTTGTAGTTTTCTTGTCTTTTGCAGTTTACTTCAGTTAAGAGTGTGATGACACAGTTCGTTCTGGGAATGTTTTGTCTGTCTGTTTCAGGGTTATCTGTCGGCAGGAAACCAGTTGAGTGCGGCTGCACTATCTTCCTCTCTTCCTTATAGTTGCCCTGGATCATCTGTAATTTTCCTTCCCATATGTAGAAGTATTTGCTTAAATGATATGTGAACCCCCGCCTACATGAAGGCTTGTAAGGGTGCTGTATAAAAGATGGGACTGCCCCATCTTCTTTGGTAGATAACAATAAACCAACTTGTATTAGACTTTGGTGTGTTGTTGTCTATCCCAAGCGCTTGTTGCTGATCCACTCGACAGATCTGAGAAAGGCCTGAGAAACTGCAGTGACCCAGAAACGAGGTTCTAACAATACATGTAGTGCAATAATATGAAAAGTTAGTTGGAGACCTGCTGACCACGTCGCTATACCGTTTCCCACGCGACCAACCAGCGACGTCTTTTAAGGACGTGCCTACGACGTTTCTGGGACGTTAGCCAAAATTCAAAAATATGGAACGTTACCACAACGTCCTCACGACGTTGTCATAAAGTAATGTCGCGCTGACCAAATGACGACCAACTGGCGACGTCCTCACAACGTACTGTGTTAGCTGGGTTAAGACATGAGCTCCGAGATGTCCGACTGACAATTATACATGACTGCACGTCTTTTAAAGGCATTTAAATACAAACACTCCAGCGATTGCACACAATAAATATAGAAGAATATTTTAAAGACCTACATTGAGAGCAAATGACTTTTTTCACTGGCTTAACTAACTAACATTGAATGCACTGCTCAGTCTTCATCTGCATCAAAGACATAATTTGCACGTCTTTTGAAGGTATTTAAATACAAACACTCCAGCGATTAAACACAATAATAGTAAAGTAATATATTACACAGCTTAAATGCTTGCTTATTTCTGCATTTAGGCTCAACCGCACAGCAACGCTTTCAAGCACGCGCTGCACACTTGTTGTATGGCAAGCCGTTTTAACCTAAAATACACATAAATCCTCTATGGCAAGCTGTTTAGCCTAAAATATACTAAGCATTACTTATCGTAATAGCATTTTTACTAGCAACAATTCAATCAGACAGCTCTAAGTGTTCTGGGCTGGCCCTTTTGCCCGAAGGCTGCCCGGTTTGCTTCTCCAAGCCAACATTTAAAGTTTGTCATCGAACTTTAGCTTCTAGTTCTTCTTCTTCTTCTTCTTCTTATTATTTTTTTTACCGAAAAATATTTAGACACTAACTCCTCCTAGACCGTTCAAGCTACATACTCCAAACTCGGGTCAGATCTTCATACTGGTCTGACTTAGATTGCTATATCTTTTCAGACTGGTTTGAGTTACGGTTTTCTTAAAAATTAATATTAAAAATCATAAAAAAAGTCCCATAGACTTTCATTGACCAAAAGTCCATGTCTGTTTGAACTATGTTTAATGTAAACTGCTAGAAGCCATTGATACTCAATTAAGCTTTAAGCTATCTATCTATCTATCTATCTATCTATCTATCTATCTATCTATCTATCTATCTATCTATCTATCTATCTATCTATCTATCTATCTATCTATCTATCTATCTATCTATATATCTTCAAACCTTATCTATCTATCTATCTATCTATCTATCTATCTATCTATCTATCTATCTATCTATCTATCTATCTATCTATCTATCTATCTATCTATCTATCTATCTATCTTCAAACCTTATCTATCTATCTATCTATCTATCTATCTATCTATCTATCTATCTATCTATCTATCTATCTATCTATCTATCTATCTATCTATCTATCTATCTATCTTCAAACCTTATCTATCTATCTATCTATCTATCTATCTATCTATCTATCTATCTATCTATCTATCTATCTATCTATCTTCAAATCTTATCTATCTATCTATCTATCTATCTATCTATCTATCTATCTATCTATCTATCTATCTATCTATCTATCTATCTATCTATCTATCTATCTATCTTCAAACCTTATCTATCTATCTATCTATCTATCTATCTATCTATCTATCTATCTATCTATCTATCTATCTATCTATCTATCTATCTTCAAACCTTATCTATCTATCTATCTATCTATCTATCTATCTATCTATCTATCTATCTATCTATCTATCTATCTATCTATCTATCTTCAAACCTTATCTATCTATCTATCTATCTATCTATCTATCTATCTATCTATCTATCTATCTATCTATCTATCTATCTATCTATCTTTAAACCTTTATCTATCTATCTATCTATCTATCTATCTATCTATCTATCTATCTATCTATCTATCTATCTATCTATCTATCTATCTATCTATCTATCTATCTATCTATCTTCAAAGTCATCCTATAATCATGCTAGCGACTTGCTAGTCGTGCTAAAATCATGCTAAAATCATGCTAGCGACTTGCTAGTCGTGCTAAAATCATGCTAAAATCATGCTAGCGACTTGCTAGTCGTGCTAAAATCATGCTAGCGACTTGCTAGTCATGCTAAAATAATGCTAAAATCATGCTAGCGACTTGCTAGTCGTGCTAAAATCATGCTAAAATCATGCTAGCGACTTGCTAGTCGTGCTAAAATCATGCTAGCGACTTGCTAGTCGTGCTAAAATCATGCTAAAATCATGCTAGCGACTTGCTAGTCGTGCTAAAATCATGCTAGCGACTTGCTAGTCATGCTAAAATAATGCTAAAATCATGCTAGTGACTTGCTAGTCGTGCTAAAATCATGCTAGCGACTTGCTAGTCGTGCTAAAATCATGCTAGCGATTTGCTAGTCATGCTAGAATCATGCTAGCGACTTGCTAGTCATGCTAAAATCATGCTAACGACTTGCTAGTCGTGCTAAAATCATGCTAGCGACTTGCTAGTCATGCTAAAATAATGCTAAAATCATGCTATAAACTTGCTAGTCGTGCTAAAATCATGCTAGCTACTTGCTAGTCGTGCTAAAATCATGCTAGCGACTTGCTAGTCTTGCTAAAATAATGCTAGCGACTTGCTAGTCGTGCTAAAATCATGCTAGCGACTTGCTAGTCGTGCTAAAATCATGCTAGCGACTTGCTAGTCATGCTAAAAATCATGCTAGCGACTTGCTGGTCATACTACAATCATGCTAGCGACTTGCTAGTCTTGCTAAAATCATGTTCGCAACTAGCTAATTATGCTAGCAACATGCTAGAAACATGCTAGTAACCACCCTGGGTACCCTAGTCACCACATAGCAACACCTTAGCAACCATCCCGGGTACCCTAGCAACCGCATAGCAACACCCTAGCAACTACCCCGGGTATCCTAGCAACCACATAGCAACACCTTAGCAACCACCATGGGTACCTTAACAACACCTTAGCAACCACGCCGGGTACCTTAGCAACCGCATAGCAACACCATAGCAACCACCCCGGGTACCCTAGAAACCGCATAGCAACAACTTAGCAACCACCCCGGTACCTTAGCAACCGCAGAGCAACACCTTAGCAGCCACCCCGGGTACCTTAGCAACCGCATAGCAACACCTTAGCAATTAGATTTAGAAAAGTTTTTTGTTATTGGTGTTAATATTAGAAAGACAGATGGATGGATGGATGGATGGATAGAAAGTTTAGTTAGAAATAAATTAGAAAGAATTAGGAAAAAGAAACAGTTTAATTACAAAAAGAAAGAAGGCAAGTTTAGTAAGAAAGAAACAGATTAGTTAGAAAGAAAGAAAGATTAGAAACAAAAAGATTAGTTAGAAATAAAAAAGGTAGAAAGAAAAAGGATTAGTTAGAAAGAAAGATAGATAGATAGATAGATAGATAGATAGATAGATAGATAGATAGATAGATAGATAGATAGATTAGTTAGAAAGAGATAGACACAACAGACTGACAAACAGATAGACAGATTAGTTCAAAATTTCTTCTATCTATCTATCTATCTATCTATCTATCTATTCACATTCAAACTATTTATATCTTCTAACTATTTATATCTATAAATCTATCTATTTTCAAACTATTTATATCTATCTAGCCTATCTATCTTCAAACTTTATCAATCAAACTAAAACTATTTCAAACTGAAAACCTTTAAACTTTCTTTAAACTAAAAGCTTTTAAAACTACTTAAAACTTACTGGCTAGGCTTTCTCAAGCCAACTTAAAGTTTGCTAACAAACTTTTTATCTAGTTTTTAATTAAGTGTGTGTGTGTGTGTGTGTGTGTGTGTGTGTGTGTGTGTGTGTGTGTGTGTGTACCTGGTATTCATCACGTTGTGGGGACCAAATGTCCCCACAAGGATAGGAATACCAGTAGATTTTGACCTTGTGGGGACATTTCTCAGGTCCCCATGAGGAAACAGGCTTATAAATCATGCACAATGAGTTTTTTTTTGATGAAGTAAAAGTATGCACAATCTCCTGTGAGGGCTAGGTTTAGGTGTAGGGTAGGTGTAGGGCGATAGAAAGTACGGTTTGTAGAGTATAAAAACCATTACGCCTATGGAATGTCCCCATAAAACATGTAAACCCAACATGTGTGTGTGTGTGTGTGTGTGTGTGTGTGTGTGTGTGTGTGTGTGTGTGTGTGTGTGTGTGTGTGTGTGTGTGTGTGTGTGTGTGTGTGTGTGCTGGTAATCCTATATGTTATGGGGACAAAATAACCCCACAAGGATAGTAATACAAGTAAATTTTGACCTTGTGGACATTTTAGGATCTTAATGAGGAAACAGAGTAAACAGAGAAAATCATACAGAATGATGTTTTCTGTGATGGCGAGATTTAGGTTTAGGTACTTGTGCATTATTCTCCACACTTTTTCTAAGTGAGGTAAAGTATTGTTAACTGTTTGTGTATAGTGTTGGGTTTTTCTTGTGCATCAGCAAAAAGTTTGTGTAGTTGTTTTAATAAGTGTATAATAAATGTATAACCATATTTCAAAGTACATATAAAATATACTAAAGTGCCACTTAAGTGATTCAGAAATATCACTCAAAAGTTCAACTAATAGCATTTAATGTAATTTTAAACTGTGATATATTTGAAATCAATTACAAATTAAATGCATTATGTGGTCGACAACATTACATTTAATTCATACTTAAGTGTTTTGTTAATGGACACTAAAGTACATTTTAGTTCACATTAATTGCTTGTAAGTACATTGAGTAGTAAACTTTAATTATATTTTAAAAACACTACAGGCAATTATGAAAGTACATATAAAGATGCACTAAAGTCCCACTTAAGTTGTTTAAAAATATCACTCAAATGCACTTAAGCACCATTTAATTTGCACTTCTGTGTATTATTTTAAAGTATATTATTTTCACAATAAGCACACTTTATAAAAGTACATTTAAGTGCACTTCTTTTTCACAAGGGTATAGATGCGTATATACATACATTTTAACCTATGATCTTAATTTTGAAAATTCAGAGTCTTGCTAATTTATTTTAATTGCAGTTTAGAACATTATATCAGTTTGACTCTATTCCACTCCTACTTGGCTTGCTCTTTGAGGTAATTGGTTATGCTCTTAATCATTCATCCATATTAATATTGTCTATAAAAGAGCAAATAGACTATTATAGGTCATTTGCATTTTGCAATCACTGTGGAGCTCAATCTTTGGGATGCTTCTCTTTCTTTACACACTCCTGCTTTTACATCAGCTTCATACAAAGGCAGGAAACACTCTATGTCGAATGATGGGAGACCCTAAGTACCCGCTGATTTCCAAGAATGGAGACATAATCATTGGAGCACTTTTTCCAGTCCACAGCACAGAGAAATTACCTTCATTTAAATTCACAAAAAAACCTCAGCCTCTCTCATGCTCCAGGTTTGTTACATTTATATGCTGAAAATGTATTTAAAAGTAATAAAATGCATTACTTTTAAATGCATTTTATTTTTGCTCATGTAATATATATTTACAAAAAAAAAATAATAATAATAATCTGAATGCAACCATTCCCTTCATTACCTTATTATTGATTGATTGTTTAATTGATTGTATAATATAGTTGCTATTTAGCCTACTTATATAATGCTTAATTTCACAGTGTTAATCTGAGAGATTTTCGCCTGGCACAAATCATGATATTTGCCATTGAGGAGATTAACAGAAGTGAAAGTTTGCTCCCAAATGTTTCTATTGGTTATCGAATCTATGATACATGTGGTTCAAGACTGTCTACTATGAGTGCAATTATGGGACTGATGAATGGTCAGGAGTTTGGAGCAGAGGACAGATGTACTGCACAGACTCCTGTGCATGCTATCATAGGAGATTCAGAGTCTACTGCCACAGTGATTCTCTCCAGAACTACAGGACCTTTTAAGATTCCAGTGGTAAAGTGCAATAACACAAATGTTTGACACAATCAGCAAAGACTATTTTACCTTTTACTCTGTGTGTGTGTGTGTGTGTGTGTGTGTGTGTGTGTGTGTGTGTGTGTGTGTGTGTGTGTGTGTGTGTGTGTGTGAGTGTGTGTGTGTGTGTGTGTGTGTGTGTGTGTGTGTGTGTGTGTGTGTGTGTGTGTGTGTGTGTGTGTGTGTGTTTTCTCCCCCCAGATAAGTCATTCAGCTTCATGTGAATGCCTTGGTAATAGAAAAGAGTACCCTTCATTCTTCAGGACTACAGCTAGTGATTATCACCAGAGCAGAGCACTTGCATACATAGTCAAGGACTTAGGCTGGTCTTGGGTGGGAGCTGTGAACAGTGACAATGACTATGGAAACTATGGAATGGCAATATTTCTGAAAATAGCCCAGGAAGAGGGGATTTGTGTGGAGTACTCAGTGAAATTCTACAGAACAGAGACAGAAAAACTCCAGAAAGTGATTGATACAATTAAAAAAAGCACTGCAAAAGTGATTGTTGCTTTTGTTTCCTTTCTTGAGATGGGTTTACTTATTGATCAGCTAAGTATTCAGAACATTACAGGCCTCCAAATGATTGGAGTGAAATCATGGATAACTTCAGAGAATTACATCACTCCAGACAGCTTTCGCGTGCTAGGAGGG
Source organism: Garra rufa (assembly GCF_049309525.1). Taxonomy (NCBI): domain Eukaryota; kingdom Metazoa; phylum Chordata; class Actinopteri; order Cypriniformes; family Cyprinidae; genus Garra; species Garra rufa. The sequence goes on along the minus strand of NC_133371.1, from coordinate 20,219,298 downwards.
TCACTGGGGTTCGCAATGAGAAAAATCTATATTGAAGGGTTTTCAGATTATGCTACAAAAGCATTCTGGGAAACAACCCTCCCATGCTTACACACTGAGGGGAATTCTTCTCAATATGCATTCAGCTGCAGAAGATATGAGGATCTCTTTGTGCTGAAAAATTACAATGAAGATGTGACTGAACACAGATATTCAGCCAACGTCTATGAAGCTGTTTATGCTGTGGCTTATTCACTACACAGTCTGCTCAAGTGCAAAGAACAAGATGGTTGTAAGAAAGGCCTGACAATACAACCACAGCAGGTAAAGATAAAACACAGATGAAAAGAAGGGTAACAATATTTATGGTGAACAATGTGTAAAAAGATAATGTACAAAACTGTATTTTTTCATTAGGTGGTAGAGGCTCTGAAAAGAGTAAATTTCACCGTAAAATTTGGAGATCATGTGTGGTTTGACAGCACTGGTGCCACAGTAGCCCAATATGAAGTTGTGAACTGGCAGCAGAACTCAGATGGATTATTCCAGTTTAAGCCAGTGGGATACTATGATGCCTCCCTGCCCCCCGACCAACGCTTTGTGCTCAACACTGAACACATAATCTGGGCTGGGGGGAAATTGGTAAATAACTTGTTGGTAAAAAAATGTTTGTTTAAATTGAGGGAACACACTATAATAAATACATAAATAATAAAAAAGTAGCATTATATTTTATAAATTAACATTTATAAAACACATAAATTATGCTGTATCATATTGGTAAATGTTATTACAAAAAAAATAATAATAATAAAAAAAAAAAACTCTGCACCTTTACTGAAATCTCTGCATTTATATTAATATTTAAGTTTAAAACAGAAAATGAGGTTCAACCACACAAAAACAGAAGCTATAATGTGTCATTATGAGTCAACATCTCTGTGAGTCAACACAATCATTTAGCTTTTTTTTTTTAATATAATTTATGCAATGAAATTAATTCCTAGAATATTCAGAGCATGAAGATGAAATGTGAATTGTCAATTTCAATGTCTTAAATTTGTCACTTTTATACACTTTGTCATTCAAAAGACAATTTCTAATAATATAAGGCTTTACTAAATACCGAATCAAATTTAAAATCCTACTTCTTACATATAAAGCTCTTAATAATTTAGCTCTTTTATATCTCTCTGATCTTATTAAAATATACACTCCTGTATATCGTACTCTTAGATATTCTTTTTAAATGTATTTAGTTCAACCATGTGTTTGTCTGAGATATAATGGGTCCAGGGTTTTTAGTTATGCTGACTCTCCTTCCCCAGGACATTCGTAACAGCGACAGTCTTCACACTTTTAAAGAGCATCTTGAAACTCATTTATTTAAGAAGGCATATCTATGATTGTATGTGTTGATTAGTTTCTTATTCTTAGTGATGTACTGTATTTTGTAGTTTGCCTGGTTTGCTGTTGTTATGTTAGTGTTACAGGGAGTTTTGTAAGGTGACACTGAGTTTCATGAAAGGCGCCTATGAATAAAAATGATTGAATGAATGAATGAAAAAAGGCTTTACTACATTCTTTTTATATAATTTAGCACATCCTTGCTGAATAAAAGTATTAATTTATTTTAAACAATAAATAAATAAATAACTTGTTTTTAATTGTAGTGCATATTGGTACAAAATATTTCTGTTTTAAATAAAATACTTTTATTTTTAACTTTTTTACATATCAAAAAATTCTGAAAAAAAAAAAAAATCCTGTGATACTTCTGAAGAGTAGAATAATATCCCGTGAAAATTCAGCTTTGCATCAAATAAATAAATTATATTTTAAACTATATTAAATATTGTTATTTTAATATTTTACATCACAATTGTTACTGTATTTTTGATCAAATAAAGGCTGATGATTTAAAATCTTACTGATCCCAAACTTTTGAATGGTGGTGTATATACTTTTTCCCCATGCAGAAGCCAAGGTCTGTGTGCAGTGAGAGATGTCCTCCTGGCACCAGAAAGGCTACTCAGAAAGGAAGACCTGTCTGCTGTTACGACTGTATTCCATGTGCAGATGGAGAAATCAGTAATGAGACAGGTGATCTCAAACAAAACTGTTTGTTTGTTTGTTTCCTCTTACATTGCACTTTCTTAGCAAATCATCTAAATACATAATATTTTATTTGTAACTATAATGATCTTACTTTCCAGATTCAAATAACTGCAAGCAGTGTCCTCAGGAATACTGGTCTAATGGTGAGAAAAATAAATGTGTGTTAAAGGCTGTAGAGTTTCTGTCATTCACAGAGGTTATGGGTATAGTACTAGTCTTTTTCTCACTGTTTGGAGTAGGATTAACTGTGCTGGTGGCCATCCTGTTTTACAGTAAGAAGGACACCCCCATAGTAAAAGCCAACAACTCTGAGCTGAGCTTCCTACTGCTCTTCTCATTGACATTGTGTTTCCTCTGTTCACTCACTTTCATTGGTCGGCCAACTGAATGGTCCTGTATGTTGCGTCACACAGCATTTGGAATCACTTTTGTCCTTTGTATCTCCTGTGTTCTGGGAAAAACAATAGTGGTGTTAATGGCCTTCAATGCTACACTTCCAGGAAGTGATGTCATGAAATGGTTTGGGCCTGCACAACAACGACTCAGTGTTCTTACCTTTACACTTATACAGGTTCTTATCTGTGTACTTTGGCTAACAACATCTCCTCCATTTCCCTACAAAAATATGAAATATTATAAGGAAAAGATCATTCTTGAGTGCAGTTTGGGCTCTACTATAGGTTTCTGGGCTGTGCTGGGTTATATTGGCCTTCTGGCTGTCTTGTGCTTCATTCTGGCTTTTCTGGCTCGCACACTGCCTGACAACTTTAATGAAGCCAAATTCATCACATTCAGCATGATAATATTCTGTGCTGTGTGGATCACATTTATTCCAGCTTATGTCAGTTCTCCTGGCAAATTCACTGTAGCTGTGGAGATTTTTGCCATTTTAGCCTCAAGCATTGGTTTACTATTTTGCATATTTGCACCTAAATGTTATATTATGCTGTGTAAGCCTGAACAAAATACAAAGCAACATGTGATGGGAAAAACACCACCTATTGAGAATTAAACTAATATTATGTTACAATTTTTGTTCTTGTTCATGTTGTTGTAGTTTACTTATTAAACTTGATATGGAAAAAACAAACAAACAAAAAACTTATAAAATTCATCAAATTTCACAACATAGTTTTGTCCTAAATGATGCACCATACACTATGCACTATGTAATCAACAACGTAGTGTATGAATTTTAATTTTATTTTGTCATTCAACATTGTATGTGTGTATATACAGATCTGGCCATTTAAAATGCGCGCGGGAACAGAAGTGGTCTCGCGTGACGCCGGTGTATTCCGAGGGAACACGGAAAATACATTGACACAGGAAAGACATGATCAGTAGGGGGCAGTCATGTAACGCACTGAACTGAAGCGGCAGCAAACATCGCTCTAAGCTAAATGACTCGTTTGTACGGTGACCTGGAGGGGACATCTTCGGTTCACTTATGTTTGTCGTGGCCACGACATATAAACTCGTGGGAATGTCATATTATGTCGTTGCCACAAGATATTAATTCGTGGGAACATAATATTAACTCGTGGGAACGTCATATTATGTAGTGGCCACGAGATCATTTTGTCGAGGTTGTCGAGTTGTTATATTGAGGGAACAACATGCATTTCATAGTAACCCAGGATTATCAGAGATAGGTTTATTAATATTTTATTTTGAGTTAAGAAATTATTATATTAATTGTTATAGAAATGAATACAATATTAAATAATTATATAAGCAATGCTGTATATGCGAATGCGGTCTGTGCACGATGTAGACAGCATTCAAGTTTATCATGAATAAATATTACATAAAGTACTTTAAATTTAATAGCCCAGCAAGAAACATTTACGCATCCCACAGTCTTATCCATTAACCGATCCTCTTTTTCCGTAATAATTGTATTATTCGTTTATATTCGTTAATTTTCCTATCATTTCGATCTCTTTTAACATTCAGAATCTAAATGATAAATGCTGACATGCCATTAAAGCTTTGATTAAGCAATATGGCTGGGATTTTTACTGGAATGCAGTTAATAGGTTGAATATAACATATATATATATATATATATATATATATATATAATATTCATTTTATTTCGTCTAATTAATAGGTAACCTATAGTGTTTCATTGACGAGTGAATCATTAGTTCCATTTGTAAATCGTTTATGGTCGCACACGGGCATAAATACAATCATAAAGTCAAAACTTCATTGGCATAATTGTCGTTTACAATATTTATAATTATTTAGATTAAGCGATTCACAATAAATAAAAACATTCAGAATGTTTTGTAAAGAGATCAAAATAAAGGTGAAAATAACGAATATAAACGAATAATACAAATATTATGGAAAAAAAGAAGGTCAGTTAATGGACAAGACTCTGGGATGCATAAAATGTTTCTTGTGAGACTATTAAATTTTAAGTACTTTATGTAATGTTTATTCATGATAAACTTGTGAATGCTGTCTGTCTACATTGCTCACAGACATCATTAGCATATACCAACCCGTTCTCATCAATTTGCATATAAATAACACGACTTTACACTTTCCAATTGCGTGTAATACATACACCAAAGTCCAATTTCGCATGCATATGATACGCCAATCCTTCCCATTAACTTCTGTGGAGAGCAGATGCGTACAAATAGCACGCAGCATCTTCTACGGCAGTGACGTCACCTGCGAGGCTCAGTTTTCCCGTTCACTAGATGCATATACACCTTCAAACAGGTAAGAAAGGCAACAAATTATTTTTTCTTTTGTAATGAGATCATTATTTTAATTGTTTCGCTGCTTCTGCGTCCTTGTACGTGGGGTCATGCGTTAAAATGGAAGCGTGTGCGTTTAAATTAGAACAGTCGGCTGTTGCGTTAGCACAGCTGCTAATATTAGCCTAAGCTAACTTCTAACTGTTGCTGTTTTGAAATAGATAAATAAATAAAACCGTTTTAATTATATTCACGTGGCTGATGACAGCTTTACAGATCAACCAAACCAGTGTCACGTGATAAGCGCGATCATGTAAAAGTCCGCACATTTACCATAGTTTTACCATAGTAACTGTTGCTTGAGCATACTTTGTGTAGCCAGTGCACAAGTAACATCGTTTACCATGGTTTTACCTCATTAACCATAGTTTTACTGTGGTATTTGTAGTTAAAGCCCAACATTTACCATGGTTTTACCACTGTAAGCATAGTTTTACTGTGGTATTTGTTGTTAAAGCCTAACATTTACCATGGTTTTACCACTGTAAGCATAGTTTTACTGTGGTACTTTTTTAAAGCACAACAACCACAACGTTTACCATGGTTTTACCTCAGTAACCATATTTGTACTGTGGTATTTGTTTTTAAAGCACAATAAACACAACACTTACCGTAGTTTTACCTCAGTAACCATAGTTTTACTGTGGTATTTGTAGTTGAAGCACAACAACCACAACGTTTACCATGGTTTTACCACTGTAAGCATAGTTTTACCATTAACTGTGATTTTACGGTATACTATTTATAAAGCACAGTAATTACAATGCTTGCCACCTTTTATACTTTTTTAATTATTATTTAATTATATAAATTAATTTTATAATTATTGTAAATATTGTAATTTAATATTTTTTCTGTCTTGCAGTTACATCAGATCATTTACTCCAGCAGCTCTTTAAAGAAAACAACTCTTGTAAATGCCATCACTTGTTCCTATTTTTCTGAAATGTAATCAATCATTAATTCACACACAGTTTTGCTCTCTCTCTTTCTGTTCTCCATCATGACATTTTCATAATCTCATAATTTGGACCAATTCTGTCAGAAAGCTGCTAGAATTAACAGAGAACTTAAACTCAAAGCTCCCAGTGCTGATCAAGGAGTCTGAACAAGTCCTTCAATGATTCAACCTTTCACAGTAACGTTGAAGACATTTAGCTATAACTGATTTGCCTTAATGCACACATCTTTATTTAATCTGTTAATGAAAACTTTCCTTACAGTAGTCCTCTTAAATATTTTGGTTCCAGATTAATTTTAGCACATTGTCTCAACATGTATGTATTTCTCTTTGTTTCAGCTGAAAGGGAAGACCAAAGGAGGCCAGTCATGGGATCTGAATTGGGCCATATTGTGCAGTTATGGAAAAGACCAAAGGCAAACATTTCCAAAGGTATGTCAATGTCAGTCTGAGCATCTTGACTGAACTGTAGTGCAGATACATTTTGCACAGCTTGCTCCACAGCCCTATTAGAAAGAACAACCAACAAAGTGTCATGTTGAACTCATTCATAATATTAACAGCATATCAGCAAATTTATATCATCTTGTACAAGCCTAGTTATGTAAAATTCTACAACTTTCACCTGTACTTTTGTCACTGGCCATTGCCTGAACTCTCATGCTAATTTTGCCATCGAAAGTAGTCAGAGTGTTTGTTTCATAAAGTTTATATTAAGTCCATTTTGTTTTTTCTTTATGAACTTTTACAAATTTCCACTGTCTAACAGTACATGATATCTTAAACTTAAAGCTGGTCACACCATGAACAAGAACTATGATAACTATTTCAGCATGCCATCTACACCAACAGACGATAACATTCTGTTTACTGTTGTACATGCTGCACTTACAGTATGTTGTTGTCTGCCATCTGTTTTTGTAAAAAAAAAATGTTCATCGTGATTAATTCTCTTTCTTCCTGTCTTGCAGGATTTCTCACAGACTACTAAGTCCTTCTTCATCAGCTCTCCACAATATCAGCCCTTCCAACAGCTTCCACATCGCTTTCTCTCATGTGGCACATCTGCTCTCAGTACTCTACTGCCGTATTCCAGTTTTTATGAGTCTACTTATTATTATTATTATTATTATTTTATTTTTTTATTTCTCCTCTACAGTCAACACTCACTCCCATCTCTACTGTTGGCACTCCTGTCAATATATAGTGATTTATAACTACCACTAACAACTTACTATAAAAATTATAATTATTAATCATTCATTTGTCTTGCATTTAGTCACAATAGAAGCAAACAATGATGAAAGGAAACAGGAAATATATCATATAAGGTAATAATTGTAAAATATTGAAGTAATGTTCTTAATCGTTTTTGCCTAATTGTTTGTTTAAGGGAAGAAAATATATTTTCAGCTGGAGCCTTGAATATTATTTGGCATCTTGTAACATGTTCTGTAAACAAATTGTCTTTTATTTTTGAGTGTTGTACAATTATATAATCAGCAGGGTTTTGTTTTGTTTTTGTTTTTAATTTTTTTCATAATGACTGTTTATCTGGGAAAGGTTTGACATATCAAAAAACATTGGGAAATAACTACAAAATGTGTGATTTCATGATTTATTATTTTTATTATTATTATTATTATTCCTATAGTTAAACTGGCAGATCTAAGAAGGACAATTTCCAGGAAACAGAAATGATTAACTGTTTATTTAACCACTATAAATACGCTGTAAATGTTACAAAAGCCAAATTGAATAGTAGAAAAATACATCATGTTTAACTAATTATTATTTATTTATTTTACATTTTGATTTATATGAACAGGATGTGCAAACGTTTTACTTCAGATATTGTACATTACTATTGGTGTACACAATGTATACCATAAAAATATATACCTTTATATACATATATACTTTAACAAATCTATTGCTGCATCAGGATAACTCCACAGTTTTATATGCAGTGGCGACAAATAAATCATTCAACTGATTATCTGTCCATTCCCCACAAGAACCCAAGATCCTGTCATAAATGACCATATATGGACAAGTAAGTTTGATGCCTCTGCTCAGCTGGGTTGCCCTTGGCTTTGAAAGTTCCCGTGGCACTCGTAGAACTTGCTGTAATTGGACTATCTTTTAAACTAAATAAAATAAAAAAAACGCTCGATGTTGCAAAGTCCGTTTTGCATTTATTATTACGTCTGTAATACCCTCAGTTAACAATACAGTGTTGCTATGTTGTGAGTAATTGCCACTTTACAGAGATTCTAACCCTAACCCTAAGCATATCTTATTTAAACTACAAATAACAGCGCCATCTTTTTTTCACGTTCCATCGATAGAATGGCAGAGGCTTATGGGTAATGTAGTTTAGAATGTTAAATTATAAAATTGTACAAAATGCAATCTTTTTTAACAAAGCTTATCTAAACATGTTCATTGTGCAAATGTAACCCTACGGTGGTAGTTCTGCTTATAGGCAGGCTAAGAATCTATTGTAGGAGTTAACTAAATCTAGATTCGATGAGGAGGCTGGTTATGTACTAATCATATGGTCAAAGGACTCATAGATTCCACTCCAAAGGAAGCACAGGACAATAGAATAAAGTTTAAATGTAGTTCTTATTCAAATTATTTTTCTTATTTTCTTATTCAAAATTCAATAGTTAGTTCAGTTTACACAGCATTAATACCATTGATGTTAACAAATCGGCCACAAATTTTGAGATCTCATGAAACAAAACAAAAGGGAATATCTTTCAAAGAAAAAAAATTGTTACCCTTGAGTGCACTCAAATATTTTAACTGTCCAACCACCCCTTCAATACTTAGCGTCCATATCAAACAACCCAAAGGAACCGTTGCAGCGCTGTTAGTTGAGGCAGTGGACCAGGGAACCAGGCACCAGGGCGAACAGAGAGGAATCCAACTTCAGTGGAAAGAACACCAGGGATCCGGGACCAGAAGAAGCCTCAAAAAAAACCAGTCTACACAAAAATGTGCAGAAAATTAACTAATGTTCAACTAAATGTCATTCTTCCATCTTTTCATCGTTTAAAAGTCCATATGTTCAATAATACAACTTAAAATTAAAATCAATAAAATGGAATTGGACAAACAAAAGTACAGTATAGCATAGTAACTCAAAATTGACATACTTGACTCAAAACAAAATTATTTCCTTTCAAAATGCATTTTTTCATTGTACAAAAATTAGAATATACAACAAAATATACCTGTGGGGTAACATCCACTGCTATTGTAGATAGCCAGACTGGTTTTTGTTTTTTTATCCACTGTAATCCACTGTAATGTTGAAATGTAAACCTTTTAATCATTTCACCATTTTAGCTTCAAGCTAATCAACACAAAATGATAGTTTTCACTCACCGAGATAACTTTGTTTTACTACAAATGTCATCTAATTTTCAATGTAATTCAACCTAGGGGATATATTTTGTTTCTAAATAAGTTTCAATCCTTATATTTACTTCTGCTCTGGCTCCCGTTTTTCCAGGCTTCCTTAAGGCAAAACGAATGGCTGAAAACAGTAGAAGAAGAACGTTTCATTGTGCACTGCCACCTAGTGGCGAACTAGATATTACACTTTACTCTAGTTTTAAGTGTTTGCATTAAAGGTCATTTCAGGACTTTATTGGGACAGAATTGACAGGGTTACACCCTCCCCCTCTAAACCACATGAGTCCCTGCATGTGTGTTAAACCTGACAAGGTATCTGATGGTCAGGAATAATGTCTTGGAGTTTCCCAAAAAACTGACTAAGGGCAAGGATTAGGGGTTTCCCTAACTCTTCATAGGTGAACTTGGGTGGGGGATGTCTTTCTCTGTGTGAACGTCTGGGCTCACCTTGTTCTTCCCCACAAGTAACTTCTGAGTGCCTTTTAGGGGTTACAGGGAACCTTTTCTGAGCATTGTCCGTGTCGTTAGCTGGTGTCAGGTCTGTGACCACTGTGCTTTGCAATATTTCATCTTCTGGAATGTCTATGATGACATGGTCACTTTGGGTTGGGGACTGATGGACAGCTGTATTCGTGTCAAGAGGTGCAACTGAGTGATCAGGAATTGGTTGGGATTCTGGCGATTTGAACTCTGGAGCCAAGGGGTTCAGAGAAGACTGAGAGCCACTGACGGGGATAACTTCGAACTCTTGCACATAGGGTCCCCATGTGGTGAACTGTGGAGGTTCATTCACATAGTAGCCATCATCCTCTTCTTCTCTGTCCGAATATTCACATTCCATCTCTTGGTTTTGTCTATTCCTCAGGCGCATTTGAGTTTGTTTGCTTTGATGTTTCACTGAATTAGGAGTAGTCTCAACTGGCAGAAATCCACAAGGTAAAAGTAAGTCCCTGTGAAGTGTACGCTGAGGGCCATTTCCTGTTTCTGGCTTGACTACATACACAGGACCACCGTCAATCCGTTTCACCACGATATGGATGGGCCTTTCCCATTTATCGGCTAACTTGTGTTTGCCACGGACATTGACATTCTTCACCAAGACACGGTCCCCTTCTTCTAATTCAGCAGTTTTCACCTTGGCATCAAATCTGTGCTTATTTCTTTCTCCAGACTTTTTGGAGTTCTCTGCAGCCAGTGCATAGCTTTCTTTGAGTCTCTGGCGCAAGGTTTGGATATATTCTGAGTGAGTTGTATGAGTCTCAGTTGGAGGTTTCAGGCCAAGAATGAGGTCAACTGGCAGAGTCGGCTGCCTGCCGAACATCAGCTCATACGGTGAGTAACCTGTTGTATCATTCCTGGTGCAGTTGTACGCATGTACAACAGGCCTCACAAAGTCTCGCCAGTGATTTTTGTCTTTCTCGTCAAGGGTACCAAGCATGCTGATAAGGGTCCTGTTAAAGCGCTCCACAGGATTCCCCTGAGGATGGTATGGGGTGGTGCGCACTTTCTCAGCCCCTATCAGTGAACACAGCTCCTTGATTGTGTGGGATTCAAAGTCACGTCCCTGATCACTATGAAGGCGACTAGGGAACCCATAGTAGACCAGGAAGTTTTCCCAGAGAGCTTTAGCAACAGTTCTGGCCTTTTGGTCTTTTGTTGGCACAGCTACTGCGAAGCGGGTGAAATGGTCAGTGATGACTAGTATGTTTCTGGTGTCACGGTTGTCGGGTTCAAGGGACAAGTAGTCCATGCAAACAAGCTCTAGCGGGTAAGTTGTTTTAATATTCACCATGGGTGCTGCTCTTTGTGGCGGAGTTTTTCTTCTGAAACAACGTTCACATGTGTGACACTTCTTCTCAACTGATTCTTTCATTTTAGGCCAATAACATCTGGCACGAGCAAGATTGAACACACGCTCTGGCCCTAGGTGACCAACCTCATCGTGAAAGCCTTTGAGAGCTCTTTCTCTGAATTCCTCAGGTAAGACGAGCTGATGAATTTTGTTTCCTCTGTCAAAACATTTCCTGTAAAGGACATCATCAATGAGCTCAAACTTATCCCACTCCCGAAGGAGCAACTTGACTTCAGGTGACTCAGCTTTTACAGATTTGAAGTGGGGCTTTTGTCTTTTTTTGACCAAGGTGATGACTTTCCCAATTGATGGATCGTTTCTTTGTGCTTCATGCCAGTTTTCTTTTGTCATGCCAGGTACAGTGTCTTGTCCAGTACCAGTGAATAGATCAGGTAAGGAGGAGGCGTCAACAACAAGGGACTCCGCAAGGACAGGTAAGTGCATGGTTACTGAATGGCGTTGACATACAGCTGAGACTGCATCAGATGGAATCTCCCTCTCTATAAGACGTTTTGTCATTGAGTTGATCCGTTCTTTTTCCTGCAGGTACTCATGATCCTCTTGAGGAGCTGCTTGAGGTCTCCTTGACAGTCCGTCCGCATCACCATTAGCACGTCCAGCTCGATATTTGATGTTGAATCTAAAGGTTGAGAGGGCCGCTAGCCAGCGGTGTCCGGCTGCGTCGAGCTTTGCGGAAGAAAGGACATAGGTAAGCGGGTTGTTATCTGTTAGGACTGAAAAATCTGTACCATACAGGTAATCACAGAATTTCTCACAAACTGCCCACTTTAACGCTAGAAATTCTAGTTTGTGAGTAGGATAGTTCTTCTCGCTCTTGGATAAGCCTCTGCTGGCATAGGCTATTACTCTAAGCTTTCCATCTTGAGCTTGATAAAGAGCTGCTCCTAACCCCTCACAGCAAGCATCTGTATGCAGCACATACGGGAGCTTGGGATTTGCGAAAGCGAGTACAGGGGCCGATGTCAACTTTTCAACCAGTGTTCTGAAAGAGCACTCACACGCAGGCGTCCACTCTGAGCCAAAGGGTGCTCTGGGGCTTATACCAGTGTTGGGTCTCAGTGTTTTATAAACTTTACCCCTCTTTTTAGGTGGATAGTACCCAGCGGTGAGAGCGTTGAGAGGCCTGGCGATTTTTGAGTAGCCCTCCACAAATCTTCTGTAATACCCTGAAAATCCGAGGAAGCGTTTCAGTTCTTCTCTGTTTCCAGGGCGGGGCCAATCTTTCAGAGCTGACACTTTTTCTGGGTCTGTGTGAACTCCTTGAGCGTCAACAATATGGCCCAGGTATTTCACGGAGGACTTGAAAAACTGACACTTCTCTGGCGATAGTTTTAGGCCATAGCTTTTGAGACGATGAAGCACCTTCAGGAGCCTTGCCTCGTGCTCTTCTAGAGTCTGGGAGAAGACAATGACGTCGTCTAAAAACACCAAAACCTCGCTCAGGTGTAGGTCTCCAACACACTTTTCCATAAGGCGTTGAAAGGTGCTAGGTGCGTTGGTGACACCTTGTGGCATACGATTGAATTCGTAGAAACCTAATGGACATGTGAACGCAGTTTTGTGTTTATCTTCTTCCACCATTTCCACCTGGTAATATCCAGACTTTAGATCCATCACAGAGAACCACCTTGCTCCACTCAGGGCAGAAAACGTCTCCTCGATGTTAGGAAGAGCATAAGCATCCTTAATAGTGCGGCTGTTAAGCTTCCTATAGTCGATGCATAGTCTGATCTTTCCGTTTTTCTTCTTTACGACAACCACTGGGGATGCAAAGGGACTCTCGGATTCCCTTATTATACCAGCATCCAGAAGCTCTCTAAGGTGTTGTCTGACAGCTTCTCGATCGCTGGGGTGTATCGGCCTGGATCTTTCTTTGAAGGGCGTCTTGTCCTGCAGACGGATGGTATGTTTCACGGCGATGGTATGGCCAAATGACAGCTCATCAAGCGCAAAAACCTCAGGGATGGAGTTCAGTTTATCTCGAATGCGTGCCTTCCACTCTTCTGGCATTGGGGAGTCATCCAGATTGAATGAATGTTTGCTATTTGATGTTTGTGAATCGACTTGTGCAGAGGAGGTCATGGGCATTACACTTTGAACTGCAGACACTTCACCAATAACACACTTTGGAGGTAGGGTGACAGTGTGATCTGTGGTGTTGCTGAGGACTACAGGGATCTTGTTTGAAGCTCTTGTGTTTATGTTTATTAGTGCACACTGAATGAACAACCCACCCGGCAGGAAGGAAGATTCGGGGGCTTCAACGACAAATGTCATATTGGAATTGGCTTTTCTGACTCTAACATCTCCAAAAAGATACATTTTGTGTCTTGCCGGAATAGTAATGGGCTTTTCTCCGTGCAATTTCACTAGGTAAGCTTTAGCTTCACTTTCGCGTACTCGGGCCACATGTTGGAGTAGTACTGCAAAACTGTCTGATCTTCTAAGAAACTTGGATTTGTCATAGCTTATTCCACGTTGGTATAACTCAAGCAAGACATTTGTACCAATTAAAACAGGAACCTTGCTATTGAATTGGTTCTCAGGGACAATGAGTGCTAAAACAGACATTTGCTCTTCTGTTCCAGTAACATTCTCAGGGAAGGTTAAGTGGACTTCCACGTACCCCAGGTAAGGCACTGCTTGACCTCCAGCCCCTTCGACCTCGAGAAGATTGTGTATCGACTGAACAGGTAAGTCTGACATGTATCTAGAATGAAAAGTCTCTGAAATTGTTGTTACTTGGGATCCAGTGTCGAGAATGGCATCACATTTCATGTCTCCAACAGAGATGTTCGAAGTGCAACGAGGTCCCACAAGTCCAGGCGGCAATTTGCAGCCAGAAGATTTACTGCTTTCAGAAGAGCACTCATTGTGAGTCATTGCTATGGGACATTCTTTGTCCTCAGCTCCTGGTCGCCCCAAGGCAGGAGCCTCTAGAAGTTTAAAGATGTTTTGTTGGCTCCCTGCTTGGCCCAGAATTTGCTTCGTTTTTCTTTGAGCTCTGCATTCTTTTTCCGGACGAGGCCTGGATTGGGTTCAAAAGTGCACTTTGCAGCGATGTGGCCATCACCCCCACATTTAAAACAGAACCAGGGCTTAGGTGGTGTCGGAGAATGGGGGTTTGAGTCTCTATTGGAAGCTTGCGCGAGTAAACTTTCAGTCTTAGCAGGCAGTTCACTTTGGGCTGGACGGCTCTGCACTCCCTCATGCCTTTCTCCTTTCTTTCCTTGCTGTATTAGCTTTGCAACCTGTATCCTCAACTCTGCAACTTCCTTTTCTAGTTTACAATCTGTCTCGTGTTTCCTTGTTGCAGTGGGGGCAGCTTCAGGTTCGAATACTGGCATGCTCATAACTGAATGAACATGTGCAGCAGCTTTCGTACTTCCAAGGTGCTTTTTCATGCGATCCATCTTTGCTGCTCTCCTATCCTCCTCCGTTCTCAAAAGCAACAACAATTCTGGGAATGAGGGGGGATTGGGTTTCCTGTGTTCGAGCTGCAGGCCAATGATCAGACTCTGGTCCCAGCATCCCCTACAGAACTGCCGGAGTAAGTACTTGTCAGACTCTGCAGCTGAAACTCCCCCTCTGGTTACGGCTTTGGTGAGGAGAGTCTGGAGACGGCCCAAATAGACAGAGGGTTTTTCACCTGAGTTTTGGTTAGAGCCCAGGAAGGTAGCAAATAGCTCCTCTCCATCTTCGACCACTCCAAATGCTGACTCGAGCTGGGTGAGGTAAGCTTGGGGGGTTGCATCCGTCCCAAGCGGCTTAACAATGTCCGCTGCTGGGCTGAGGAGACTCTCCAATATTCTCCTTACTTTCTGTGAATCAGAGACAGACACGTCCTTAAGAAGTAGGTCTACCTGAGTACGCCAGGAATCATAATCAACTTCTCCATTTGGTTTTGGCAGCCGCCCCGAGAATGTACGGATCCTGCTTTGACTGTAGCTAGACGGTGTGGAGTCACTGCGAATGAAATGTTCAACAATAACTTTTTGGACATGAGGTGGGTTAACTGTGCCTTCATCAAGAAATGGATTCCCTGTAGCAGTAGTTGGGATGTTTCGGGAGACTGCATCAAATGAATTAGCAATATCGTTGTTGGTTTGCATATCACCATCTGCACTGCTACCATTTGTGGGGACAGCAACAGGATTTTCAGAGGGCTGTAGCTGAGTATCTGGGCTTTGCGGAGGGGCAAGTTCTGTCCGGGGCTGGGCACTCTGCAGTTCACTTTGAAGTGCTTCCCAGAAGCCAGCTTTACTAATTTCAGCAAGAGAGCTCAATTCAGCTAAACATTTCTGAGCGAGTTCTCGTCCTAGTTCTTCTTGGCATAGCTCACGGACTGTCTTGACACACCAGGTGACTGCTGGATCATTGGGACTGGGCAGGCTACCTAGTTGTACTGGGTCGAGTCTGGATATTGTTCGCTCTGCTGTGTATTCAATAAGTGCACGGCCTCTGGGTTGTTCTGGGTCGTTGGGAACTCTGACTACTTTCTTAATGTCCCCATTAATTTTAAAGAACTCTGTAATGTCATCATCAGAATAAGCTTCATCTATGCCTGTGACATATAGACAACTAGGCCCATGCACACTAAACTGATTGCAAAGATCCATTTTGCAGTAAATGCAATCGTAGTGTACTTCAGCTTTGGGGTGGAGTCTATTTTATACACTGTGCCAACCTCCTGGCTGGCTCGCCACGACTGTAACCCTACGGTGGTAGTTCTGCTTATAGGCAGGCTAAGAATCTATTGTAGGAGTTAACTAAATCTAGATTCGATGAGGAGGCTGGTTATGTACTAATCATATGGTCAAAGGACTCATAGATTCCACTCCAAAGGAAGCACAGGACAATAGAATAAAGTTTAAATGTAGTTCTTATTCAAATTATTTTTCTTATTTTCTTATTCAAAATTCGATAGTTAGTTCAGTTTACACAGCATTAATACCATTGATGTTAACAAATCGGCCACAAATTTTGAGATCTCATGAAACAAAACAAAAGGGAATATCTTTCAAAGAAAAAAAATTGTTACCCTTGAGTGCACTCAAATATTTTAACTGTCCAACCACCCCTTCAATACTTAGCGTCCATATCAAACAACCCAAAGGAACCGTTGCAGCGCTGTTAGTTGAGGCAGTGGACCAGGGAACCAGGCACCAGGGCGAACAGAGAGGAATCCAACTTCAGTGGAAAGAACACCAGGGATCCGGGACCAGAAGAAGCCTCAAAAAAAACCAGTCTACACAAAAATGTGCAGAAAATTAACTAATGTTCAACTAAATGTCATTCTTCCATCTTTTCATCGTTTAAAAGTCCATATGTTCAATAATACAACTTAAAATTAAAATCAATAAAATGGAATTGGACAAACAAAAGTACAGTATAGCATAGTAACTCAAAATTGACATACTTGACTCAAAACAAAATTATTTCCTTTCAAAATGCATTTTTTCATTGTACAAAAATTAGAATATACAACAAAATATACCTGTGGGGTAACATCCACTGCTATTGTAGATAGCCAGACTGGTTTTTGTTTTTTTATCCACTGTAATCCACTGTAATGTTGAAATGTAAACCTTTTAATCATTTCACCATTTTAGCTTCAAGCTAATCAACACAAAATGATAGTTTTCACTCACCGAGATAACTTTGTTTTACTACAAATGTCATCTAATTTTCAATGTAATTCAACCTAGGGGATATATTTTGTTTCTAAATAAGTTTCAATCCTTATATTTACTTCTGCTCTGGCTCCCGTTTTTCCAGGCTTCCTTAAGGCAAAACGAATGGCTGAAAACAGTAGAAGAAGAACGTTTCATTGTGCACTGCCACCTAGTGGCGAACTAGATATTACACTTTACTCTAGTTTTAAGTGTTTGCATTAAAGGTCATTTCAGGACTTTATTGGGACAGAATTGACAGGGTTACACAAACATCTATGGCATATTCAAGAGGCAGGCTGAAATTTGCTATTTTACCTAGACCACTTTTTAAAACACCTTTATACCACCTTTCTATATACGTTTTAAAACATTATGCAGTTAACATAGCAAAAGTACTTGTCCTGCCAGTTTTCTCTTTGTCATCATAATAAGACACTGATTTACAGCCATTTGAAATGTTATTTTATTTTGCTCTTCCAGGGGACTACTGGGCCCCTGGAGATGGAAGGGCAGTTAAAATGTGCACAATTTCTTCTTCTCATATAACACTGTGCTGAGTCACATTTTTGAGATTGTCTTTTCAGCAACTTGCCAATATGTAAGTTGCAAGTCATGGTTATTTTAGTATAAGAATTAGACAGTTCCCATTTGAAAGGGGCTACACTGATTTCATTAGATCAGGAGCAAGAATACAGTGATGACGCTAAATGAAGACACAAATGTAAAAAAAACAAAAAAAACAATACATATTGTGATCCTTCATTGTACTATCACACACTTTCAATGTGTCTTTCAGTAAGACAAGGTACAGACAGTGTGTATTTATGGTGCAAAAGCCATATGGATTTGAATACACCTTCTGGTGCTACTTGGACACTGTTAGTCCACTCAAAGGAAGAGGCAGCTTGGTGGAATGGCCATACAGGGCAATGCTGCTCAAGGACCGAGGGAGCCCCAGCCATCTCCTGAGGAACTGGCTTATAGACTTTTCTAGGGCCTCGACTGTTGATGTTGGTACCTCGTAGACTAACAGGGGCCAGAGTATTCTTGGCAGGACTCCATGCTGGTAGATCCAGGCTTTGAATTTTCCGGGAAGGCCAGATATGTCAATCGCTGTGAGCCAGGTGGTCAGGTTGCGCTTAGTTTGTTTTATGGCAGCAGCTGAGTCCTTCAGGGAGCTATCAAAGATCTTCCCCAGGCTCTTGACTGGTTTTTCATTCACCGATGGAAAGCGGGCAAAGGGAAACGGTCGGACACTTTACCTTTCTTTAGGACCAGAGACCTGGGCTTGGCAGGCTTGAAGCTCATCCTTGCCCAGGAGATGCAATTCCCAGGAGATACAATTCATGCAATGCAAACAATCATTATGTAAAACACCTAATTTGTGTCTGTGTCAAATATTCTTTATTTTATTCTTTCTCTGGTGTGAAACATCAGTAACGTGCATGCACATCTTGCTTATAATACAGTATTAGATTCACATATGTATTGAGTATTGATCTTTCCCTGGTCCATCACCCTCAGTTGTGCATGAAGTGTCTGTAGCAATATGGTCCATGCAGTCTCTTCTAATTCATCTTTCAGCCTTGCCTTCAGGTAACTAATGTCTTTAATATGACCAAATGTCCATGCCTTAATTAAAACACTCATGATAGTTAGGTGTATTGTTTACAAAATTAAATGGTGTTTTCAACAAACACCATCCCTAATACAGAATATTCACCATACTTTTTTTATTCCAACATCATGTGCAATACTTTACTGGAGAATACATCATAAAGACAACTAAAGTGGATTATAAAGACAAACCATACATCAATAAAGCTTATTTATTGCGCTTTTGTATGATACATAGATCTCAGTTTTGTAAAATTTAACCTTATGACTGGTTTTGTGGTCCAGGGTCACACACATACATACATATAAGGATTCAGTACATGCAGAGAACAATATATGGTGAAAAGTATGCTATACAGTGAGCACAAAATGAAAACAATGATAAACAATAATGATAAGAATGGTATGAATTAGTGCAAACAGAATGTCAGGGTGCAGAATAATAGGGAGTCAGAGTCCAGACAGTGTAACTGTTAGAGTGCAGTACATGATGTGGTGTGTGGTGTTACTGGTACGAGTTCAGTTCAGTCTGATTGCCTGTGGAAAGAATTTGTCTCGCAGTCTGCTGGTGTAGGTTCTGCAATAACTTCTGCCTGATGGTAACAATGAGTGATCCATGCAGTTGGCTGGAGTCTCTGATGGTCCTCTGTGCTTTTCTCACACACCACCTGATCTAGATGTCCTGGAGGGATAAAACATGTATAGAATGTTATAAATCATTAAACAATATACAGAATTAGAATTTATAGTTTTTGCATTGGACTTACCATTGACTCTTGTTGGAGGTATGGGCCAAAAGAATCCCTCCACAACTCTTGTTGTTCAGTTGTGAAGTTTACTTTTTTGCGCCGTAACATCTGAGCTGTCACAGTAGAGCTGTCCGTCTTCACAGCAGATACCTGATGGCCGTTGAATTAATCTCTTCATCAACAGGCTTCATCCTCCTTCAAACAAACAGACAAAACAATAAGTCAACAGATAAATAGTGTTGGTGATTACAGGTGCTGGTGTCAGTACTCACCATATTCTGTCATTTCCTGCCCAAATTCCAGATATGATCGCACAGTTGATTTGCTAATTCTAGGAGCTCGAAAAAAAGATGTGTTTGTGAAAAACAATAATGTTATCTTTTGAGAGATCAACATCAAATGCATATAACTAAATTGCTTGATTACATACATACCAGTGGAAATCTGCCTTTTCTATTTGGGCACAAGAAGACCATGTTCTTTCCTCATTCATCAGGACTGGTTTGACTGGCTTGCTGTGACTGATTTTCTATGCGTTTTTGGTCTCCAGCTGTAAAACAAGAAAATATTTATTGACCCCATGTTTAATTATTATTGTTGTTTAAACACAAAATAAGCAGTTATAATTATATACTTCAAGCTCAAGTTCCCTTGCAACTCTCGCAGGCTCCTGAGTTCATCTGTACACATCAGATTCAGAGTCTGAGAAAAGACCATTATGCAAACTCTCAGTTTCTACCTTACAACAGAGCACAAAAGAATGTGTAAGTGAGGAAGTAAAGGAATAAGAGGAAGAAACATTTTGAAGAATTTTGTCTGCAAGTTTAACAGAGTGAGAGGAAAGCAGCATTAGAATTTTTTTCTTTAATAGCAAGCTAATATGAATTCTTTAAATATGATTACCTGCTGACGATTTAGTTGTAGACAGTTTAAAGGCCTCTTCACACCAAGGATGAGTCCACACCACAGTTATTTGACACAGAGAAACAATTTGGTTGGAATCTCTTCCAGAACAAATTTTTCCAGATGATGAAAAATAAAAACATTGACAGCCAATCAAAATCCACCATACTGTAAATAATCTGAGCATGTATATGAAGACAACATCACTGCAGCACACGCTTATAATGAGCAGAATGTTATTTTATTTCAGTATGAAAAATAAAAGGTTAAAATAGTTATCATTGTAGTTCTTGCTCTTGGTGTGAACAGCTTCAAGTGATCTGATTTGACTAAATTAACTGAAGATCTGATTTGTCACGTGACAAGTTAGTGATGGGAGTGAGTGTTGACTGTAGAGGAGAAATTAAAAAAAATAAGTAAACATGCAATAACTGGAAGACGTCAATAAAAGTACTGTGAGCAGATGAGAGAGAAAGAGTGGAAGCTTTTGGAAGGGCTGATATTGTGGAGAGCTGATGAAGAATGACTGCAAGACAGAAAGTAAGATGTGATCACATGATGAACAACAAACACATTGAAAACAATGGCAGACAACAACATACTGTAAGTGCAGTATGTATAACAGTAAACAGAATGTAATCGTCTGTTGGTGTAGATGCTAGATGCTACAGTTCAGTCAAGATGCTCAGACTGACATTGACAAATGTTTGCCTTT
Source organism: Garra rufa (assembly GCF_049309525.1). Classification (NCBI taxonomy): domain Eukaryota; kingdom Metazoa; phylum Chordata; class Actinopteri; order Cypriniformes; family Cyprinidae; genus Garra; species Garra rufa. The sequence continues at coordinate 20,198,499 of NC_133371.1, read as the reverse complement.
GGTCTTTTCCATAAATGCACAATATGGCCCAATTCAGATCCCATGACTGGCCTCCTTTGGTCTTCCCTTTCAGCTGAAACAAAGAGAAATATATACATGTTGAGACAATGTGCTAAAATTAATCTGGAACCAAAATATTTAAGAGGACTACTGTAAGGAAAGTTTTCATTAACAGATTAAATAAAGATGTGTGCATTAAGGCAAATCAGTTATAGCTAAATGTCTTCAACGTTACTGTGAAAGTTTGAATCATTGAAGGACTTGTTCAGACTCCTTGATAACTTCTTCAAGATCAGCACTGGGAGCTTTGAGTTTAAGTTCTCTGTTAATTCTAGCAGCTTTCTGACAGAATTGGTCCAAATTATGAGATTATGAAAATGTCATGATGGAGAACAGAAAGAGAGAGAGAGCAAAACTGTGTGTGAATTAATGACTGATTACATTTCAGAAAAATAGGAACAAGTGATGGCATTTACAAGAGTTGTTTTCTTTAAAGAGCTGCTGGAGTAAATGATCTGATGTAACTGCAAGACAGAAAAAATATTAAATTACAATATTAACAATAATTCACAATAATTATAAAATTAATTTATATAATTAAATAATAATTAAAAAAGTATAAAAGGTGGCAAGCATTGTAATTACTGTGCTTTATAAATAGTATACCGTAAAATCACAGTTAATGGTAAAACTATGCTTACAGTGGTAAAACCATGGTAAACGTTGTGGTTGTTGTGCTTCAACTACAAATACCACAGTAAAAAAATGGACACTGAGGTAAAACTATGGTAAGTGTTGTGTTTATTGTGCTTTAAAAACAAATATCACAGTAAAACTATGGTTACTGAGGTAAAACCATGGTAAACGTTGTGGTTGTTGTGCTTTAAAAACAAATACCACAGTAAAACTATGCTTACAGTGGTAAAACCATGGTAAATGTTGTGCTTTAAAAACAAATACCACAGTAAAACTATGGTTAATGAGGTAAAACCATGGTAAACGATGTTACTTGTGCATTGGCTACACAAAGTATGGTCAAGCAACAGTTACTATGGTAAAACTATGGTAAATGTGCGGACTTTTACATGATCGCGCTTACCACGTGACACTGGTTTGGTTGATCTGTAAAGCTGTCATCAGCCACGTGAATATAATTAAAACGGTTTTATTTATTTATCTATTTCAAAACAGCAACAGTTAGAAGTTAGCTTAGGCTAATATTAGCAGCTGTGCTATGAACGCAGCAGCCGACTGTTCTAATTTAAACGCACACGCTTCCATTTTAACGCATGACCCCACGTACAGGGACGCAGAAGCAGCGAAACAATTAAAATAATGATCTCATTACAAAGGAAAAGATCATTTGTTGCCTTTCTTACCTGTTTGAAGGTGTATATGCATCTAGTGAACGGGGAAAACCGACCCAGATAGCAAGAACGTTTGGGCCAAATGTGGCTGAAAGCTGTCACGTTTGGCCTAGGTATGGCATGGCTGAGCACATATGGGCCAAACTTGTACCATATATGTTTTGCCGTGGCTTTAGAATTGGAGGGAATTTTCATTTGGGTGACTTTTTGTATTAAGGTATATGGCCCATATGACAGTACACAGACAAGAGCCATATTTGGCTAGGCTATGGCACATCCTGAAATATGTTAACTTATGGTTAACATTTGGCTTTAACTTGGAAAAACACACATAACCTGCTATAGTCATGTGTGGCTGGTTTGTGGCAGTCCAAATGTCAGCCCATTCATTCATTCTTCCTGTATTCCTATTGGTGGATTACTGAAAATTTGAAAATATATGTCCGTTATTTCCCGCTCTGCTCCTGAGTCTACAACAGCCTTTGCCCAGACACACTCTTATTCAGGTAAGTGCAGTTTTGGTGTTTTAAATGTTTTCTAGGGAAGTAATGGTACGCTTATTCGTACAGAAAAAAAATTGTGTGCTTAGGTATGTGTACCGAACAAACACAGTTTCGTTTTGACCACGATCATGTGCTGAATTCATATGCATGAATAAAACGTCACTATACATACCTGCTGTCCAGAAATCATGATAAGATTTAGGTTGTTATTTTCGATAAGTCTCATCTTTAAAATTATGTCTATTATATCAGAAAATTTAAAGTGCCCCTATTATGCCATTTTAAAGGTAGTTAATATTGTTGTAATAGTCTCTTAAAACAGGTTTACATGTATGCAAGTTCAAAAAACACTTTAGTTTTCTCCAAAATTAGATTTATTTTTACCCCGTTTCTAAATGATTCGTAAACGACTCGTGTGAAGCAGTTCGAAGAATCAGTCTCTCTAAACCCCTCCTTTCAGTGAGCCCTCACTGCTGTGATTGGTCAGATGGTGCAGTCCTTTTGGATTGGTCTACCGCTTCAGCGCAAAACGAAACGCCCATTGGCATAACTGAATGACAGCTGCGGAGACCTGTTAATGCATAGAAAAGATAGCCTCGATTTTACCCTATCAATTCGAGCCGGAGTCTGACGATGAAACTGTTGAAGTGTCACATCGACAAGAAACTGTTTTGCAAGCACGACCGGAGCAGGACGTTTCTCAGTGAGTGTCATATGTTAACTGTGGAAAGTGCTTGCAATTTGCTTTTGGAAGCGAACCGGGCACACCTCTACGTTGTGAACTTCAACATTGTACAATGCATAACACTGCGTTAAGCCATCGTTTATCATTATCATTACTTAAACTAATAAGGCAGACAGACAGTCAAGCTGCATCAATCACAATTTTTAGACTACATTGCACTCACAGCTGAACAACAGAACTACAGAAACGCAAGTTAGCCGGTTACCAAGACATGTGCGGGGTTGTTACACACCATAACATACACAAAGACGTATTTTGAACGATCGCTAGAAAATACAATTATTAATCATACTTACAGGTAGAAGTTCAGAGGAGCAAGCCGGTCCAAATAAACTGGGCACTGATCCATTTTTTTAAAACCAAGCGTTTGGTGAATCTCGCGTTGTAACGTTACTCCCCAAGATTGGAAAAGCAGTCATCAGTAAAATGACGCGAACACAAAACAAGATTGGAATTGGACTGCTGAGGTGTTGAAAAAAATTAATGTTAACCGCTCATTCTTGGTAGTTTCATCTTTCGGAAGGGCATATAAAACAAATTCACTGTCACAGCGCAGGGCGTCTTCTTGACATGATGTAATCCACGTGAAAATGGTAGGCCTACTGTTTGTGGGCGGGCAAGTTGTTCGCGAAATTGAATGTGGGCGGACATTACGCAAATATGTAGCTCGTGACGTGTGGCCGTTACAGAAAAAAGATTCGAATTGCTGACGACTCGTTTAGGCGAATGTGAGCCGACTCTTTTTTTTGTTAGACAAAAACTTTATTTATAGTGCACTGTCGGCGTCACAACTTTGCAGATAGTTTATGTTCACATACAGCTACATGACACACTACATGAAATATCATATTTGAAAAGGCATAATAGGGGCACTTTAAACGATAAATGCCTTTTTGACGCTCTTTGATGTTACGTGACAGACCGCTGTAAGTGATGTTACAAGCGGAGAGCGCATGAATGCGATCATCCTTTCTCCTTTCTACTAGTTATAACGTGATTTAAAAACTAACAAATCTTTCGTCTCACGTAATCTCAATTAGTTTGAATACCGTCGAAAAATGCTAATAAAACAGGATTACCTTTACCACCAGCGAGCACTCATGTCATGGCTTGTTTTAATATTCAAATATCTAATACTAATTATGATATGCTAATAATCTTTTTTCTCTCCTTTTTCCTGACAGATTGTGAAAGAAAGGCTGGTGAGACTTACTAAAAGTATCCATTATTGTACATTTATTTACTCATTTGACATTTACACCACATTTTATGTTCTGTATTGTACTTCTGTTATTAAAATTGTATTATATTAAAAATGTCTGTGAATCAATTTTGTGTTTAATACGTGTTTAAGATTTACTGTGTAATTGGTATTTTAAATAAATAATAGGTGTGGCATAAATATGGTTAAATTATGGCTTTTGATCTATCAGCCACATGTGGTCCACATAGGGGCCATTGCCCTTTACAGAACTCAGCCATATAAGAATAACACATAAGATCCATATATCAGCCACATCTGTTTTCATGATTTGGCTCATTTTAGGTTGGGTTATGGCACTGTTTTGGTTCGGTTCTGGGTAAAAAGATGTGGACCAGTTTTGGGCCGGGGAACCTAAACTTATCTGGGCCACACTTTAGCTGTTGGTATGGGCCAGATCCGGCCCAGAGGAAATTTGCTGACTGGGGAGCCTCGCAGGTGACGTCACTGCCGTAGAAGATGCTGTGTGCTATTTGTACGCATCTGCTCTCCACAGAAGTTAATGGGTATGGCGCGTACTCCGTGCCTAAACCGAACGACCGACCGAACGGCTAATCGAACGTCTGACCGCACGTCTTGAACTCTCTGCGGGTGATCCACGTGACGACCTCACGTGACGTCAGCGCTATAAAATTTGGACATTAGGAATTCAAAAATGATCAAAAAGTAACTCTGGCTTTTTTGTTGTTGCTTGTACTTGATTGGAATGTTGATGTTTCCTGTATTATCTCTGTATTACTGTATTCATACCTGCAAACTTGTCGCTTTTCGGCGATAATCGCCGTTTTCATTGTCAATTGGGTCATTCACGTGAATCGTGTAGAACCGGAGAGTTTTTTTTTAGGGAGGGGGGGGGGGGTTGGGCTTGACATCTGGGCCGATCGGAATCTCAACTGAGCTCGCGCCTGTCAAGAGAGGGAGGTGGGGGTGGGCTTGCGTGCCATGTAGGCCATTATTGGACAATTCTTATAAATGACATTTTTCCTGGACCAATCTCAGCGCTTGCTTCAGTATCTTGAAACACACTGCCATCTGTGTTCGCGCCTATCAAGAGACACCTGACCTAATGTGGAAACTCTGATGGAAATTGAAATGACCGTATGATCGGAGCGTTCTTTAGAACTTCTGCATAAAGATAAGCAGCTCGTAAACTTCCGCTAAAGCTCATTTTATATGTGCTATATATTAGGTGAACACTCTTGAGACTCATCTACTACCTCGTTCTTATCAGAAACTGAGAAAAATGATAATTGCAACATTATAAACAATGTTAGCGGCGTGAACATTCAGTTTACTATTATTTAACAACATATCATTTAAATGCGGAGCCTGGTAATCCCGTACTCTCTGTATCTGCATAGTTGTACATTTAAATACTGACAGCTAAACACTGTTATAACGTGTTTAGGCTAACGTTAGCTAGCAAGCCATATTTCTCTTCAAGGACATCTTAATCGTATTCTTGATAATCACTAACTTGCCTTCAAAGTCATGAACACATTTTTAAAATCTTATCACAATATTTTAAAGCCTTTATTATTTTCCAACTCTACAGTTGTGAAATAAAATGTACTTCAAGGACTCATTTTTCATTCATAAAAAAACTGCATCGGACAAAATGACTTTTCGCAGAAAACAACGTCTTTTTTTAAATAATATGGAATTACCCATATAACCAATAGATGGCAGCAGAGGATTATTTATTATGCAGCTGCCTTTTAAACTCCCTATATTTTTCAAGACGGCTTTCTTTTTGATTTATTATACAATATCTAGTATAATAAATTGTAGTACTTTTACTGCCCTTAAGTGTATATATATATATATATATATATATATATATATATATATATATATATATATTATAGCAAGTGCAGAAAGACATTAAGCTCACACACAAACAGCCTATAAGGGTGAATTATTTAAATACTTATATATAGTTCACTACAAACTACGTTAAATATTGATGGTATAAAAAATAAATAATGCACTCAATGTGAATCGATAATTCCTATATATTGAAATATTTCATATAATTTAACTACATCTTTTAAGTTTTATCTTGAACTGTAAAATATATTAAATAGTTTGTGAATGTTTTTCAGTTTCCCTCCATGGCGTTTACGTGCGTGTGTGTGTTTGTGAAACCCTTGTCCAGGCTAAGAAGGAAAAAAATAACGTTTTTCAGTATAATATAATTTGTGTTTTGGTTCTTTTGTTGTTTTTAGTTGTTCTTACTCGAGTTCAAGTCAGACCCCCCCCCCCCCCCCGTCTCCAGAGACTGTCACCTTAGAGACTGTCACCTTTTTTTCTCTGATGAGTTTGCAGGTCTGTGTATTATCTGTTTATGGCATTAATAAAAAAAAAAACTCTTACCCTCTTTCCACAGCAGGTGGCAATGTGTAATAAATGTAGTGATGTGAATAAGTTTAACTTTCAAGTGTACTGAATTAAACATTAATGTTGAAATCTTATTTTTTATTTTTATCTTTTTTATCGTAAGTATATGATTAATTCAATCATTTGACAGACGGGTAAAACAATTTGAATGTACTTTTATGAATGTACATATTACTGCTGCTAAAGAAATTGTTTTATGAAATAATGTTCGGATATCAACGCAAAACCCACTTTTAGTCATATTTATTGACTAAAATAAAAGTTGACCAGTTACAGGTCAGAATGATGTAGTACTCCTACCTTTATGAGCAAAAATGAAGAAAAAAAATGTCTAGATTGTTTTCACAGAAAAAAACAAATAAACAAGTGATGCACTGGCACCTCCATCCTACAAAGCATGCTTCAGCTGCCTTCCAGTCTCCACACAAACGATTGGATATTCATCCAACAGCGCGCATTTATCAAGGTTAAACGTTTAAACTAACATGTGTAATATGCTTGAACTGTTTTATTTAAAGAATTTTAATTTAGGCAAGTCCTTGTGCTTTGAGAAGGCTAAATTGATCAAATATAGATGATCAACTCACTGCCGCTGGCCGCTTAGTTATTACTTTAAAAACATTTAAGGTACAATTAACAATTTAAAAAAATGCTTCAACGTTTTTCTAAATTAACTTAAGAAAAAAAACCGAAACGAAATATAATCACTTTCCCATTATTAAACTGAACTATTTTAATAGCAGAAAGCATGCTTTTGATAGATGCATTCTTGTTAAGTTTAAACCGTCTCATTGATCATTTGGCCTTCGCAAAAAAAAATATGCCCTTGGAAGAAATTCTGCAGGCGTCCCTGTTTAATGTGTGTGCGGCGTGTTTTATTTTATTTTATTTTATTTTATTTTTTTGGAGAGTGAGATTTGGAAAGTTAGTGGTAATGTAGTTTTCTGAATAGGCCTATAATCGCTATTTGAATAACTGTTGAAATGAAAAGTTATAATTATCAATTTCTAATGTTTTTATTAAGTTGTAATCACATTAAATACAAGTCAGTCCCATTAAAAATATTTTATTGGCCTACATGACAGCTGCGTCTGCTTTCTTTACTAAAAGACGAGTTTATGATGTTTGTAGTTAGCCTTACCCTGGAGCTGGTTCACCCTCCGCCTATGAACTCAAGTAAGAACATTAAACATACTAACTCACAGTAGGAATTTTCTTAAACAAATGAGTGTATCGATATGTATCGTTGTGATATAAATCTTATAGCGATCAATGCAGTAAATTCAACAAATCGATATGCTTAATGTGTATTATTGTATCAGTATTATTAAAAGAAAACACACATCTTATGAATCATATTAGTATGAAATGCATGCAACACAATAGCCTACGTTTTTATCAGCTTACTAGCTTTTATTGTGACAATGTGGGAATATGTTTTTTTCCTGCATTTTTCCCAAAATCTTATGTTTCAAAAGTAGATGTGATATGCTATTTATGACAATGTATTGGGACTTGGCGACAATAATGCTACACTTTTTCGCTCCTTAATTAAATAATAACATTTATGTAGGCTAAAGTGTTTGCTGAGTAAAGAAAACAATGTACATTTTCAATGAAACAGCTAACACTCCTTTGTTGTATGTACTCGCAGATGCAGATGACCTGCCTATTTTAACAACATCAGCTCCAGCCGACTCGCTACTGAGGCACAAGTCATTTTCATGTTAGCCACACACAAACAAAGAGCCAAATTTATAATCTTTAACTTGTAACACGTTTCTACATGTACTTACGAGTTGTTTACGTGTAGTCATGGCGTCTGGTCGACAGTGCTGGTAACTCGTCGTCATTACAACATGTTTTTTACGTGTAAAGACACGTTGTAACACGTTGGAGTGTTTTTATCTCATTGTACAGTATATACTATATATATAGGCTATTGTGGTTAGTATAACGATAAACCTGTTATACCCAGGGCTCGATTTGAAGAGGGATGCGAGGGATTGTTGAGTAAAATGACAAAAAAGCATCCCCTCTGTAAAACGAACAGCCACCATCCCAATTATAATTCTATTATAATATCTATTATCAATTAAAATGTTCAAATATCATAAATCCACACAGTCTCTGTTGTGAATGGAGTAGCAGCGACACGCGCACATTTTGGTTCTCTCTCTCTTGCTTGTATGCGATGCGAGCTGTTTCGTTGAAAATGTATAGTTTTCTTTACTCAACAAACACTTTAGCCTATATAAATGTTTTTTATTTATTTAAGGAGCGAAAAAGTGTAGCATTATTGTCGTCAAGTCCCACATTGTCATAAATAGCATATCGCATCTACTTTTGAAACATAAGATTTTGGGAAAATGGCAGAAAAAAACGTATTCCCACACTGTCACAATAAAAGCTAGTAAACTGATAAAAACGTAGGCTATTGTGTTGCATGCATTTCATACTAATATGATTCATAAGATGTGTGTGGTCTTTTAATATTACTGATACAATAATACACATTAAGCATATCAATTTTTTTATTTACTGCATTGATCGCTATAAGATTTATATCACAATAACGATACATATCGATACACTCATTTGTTTAAAAAAATCCCTACTGTGAGTTAGTATGTTTAATGTTCTTACTTACTTGAGTTCCTAACTGAATGTGTTCTAGCACTCAACCAATTCACGAGGACGTATTGTTTTTTAAGCTTATTATTATCAATTCTTTTGTAACTGTATTACACGTCAATAAATATGACTAAAAGTGGGTTTTGCATTGATATCCGAACATTATTTCATAAAACAATTTCTTTAGCAGCAGTAATATGTACATTCATAAAAGTACATTCAAATAGTTTTACCCAAGTCTGTCAAATGATTGAATTAATCATATACTTACGATAAAAAAGATAAAAATAAAAAATAAGATTTCAACATTAATGTTTAATTCAGTACACTTGAAAGTTAAACTTATTCACATCACTACATTTATTACACATTGCCACCTGCTGTGGAAAGAGGGTAAGAGTTTTTTTTTTATTAATGCCATAAACAGATAATACAGTAATACAGAGATAATACAGGAAACATCAACATTCCAATCAAGTACAAGCAACAACAAAAAAGCCAGAGTTATTATTTGATCATTTTTGAATTCCTAATGTCCAAATTTTATAGCACTGACGTCACGTGAGGTCGTCACGTGGATCACCCGCAGAGAGTTCAAGACGTGCGTCAGACGTTCGATTAGCCGTTCGGTCGGTCGGTCGGTCGTTCGGTTGTTCGGTTTAGGCACGGAGTACGTGCCATAAATGGGAAGGATTGGCGTATCATATACACGCGAAATTGGACTTTGGCGTATGTATTACACGCAACTGGAAAGTGTAAAGTCGTGTTATTTATACGCAAATTGATGAGAACGGGTTGCATATACAGCATCGCCTATATAATTATTTAATATTGTATTAATTTCTACAGATATGATAATCATATCTATAGGAAGCTTTAAATTATTACTTAACGAAATAAAACAAATTGAAAACAAAAACTCGTTTATGTAATCTGTAAAGATAAATTTCTCTCTCAAGGCGCGTCCAAAAAGGTATTGTACTCGAGGAGCGGATAATATTCTTGATACTTCAAACTTCCGTGTTCTGTTCTATAAATTCTGAGAATTAAAAAAATCAGGCTCTCATGAAATCTTTGAAATCAATCTTTGTATATATGGCTATAGTTTATTCGTTTAATATTCAGAAACAAGTGCCATTTTTTTTTTCAGAACATTTTTTAAAAGAAAGAATTCAACCCCCCAAAATTTTGTTTGCCTATGTCACAATATGAGATAAATCCAGCCCTGTAAATGATACTGATTTTTGTTGCCAAATTGGTTTGGAAGCGTTGTTGAATAAACAAGTAAACTGAACTTTTATGCCTGTATGACTGACAATTTTATTGACCACTGAGAAAGCATTGATTTGGTATGATGATGGTTCATACCATGTAGAAAAATTACATTTTGAAAAATAGCTTAGATGTAGTAAACTACTTTTGCCGTGTTGCTGTAGCTTAGCTTAGCTAAGGAATGGGAAACCACTACAACACTGTTATACGTCATCATACGTTGTCGCTAGTTCCTAATGTTACATCAGAGGACATGCGCCGATATTTATCACACATTTCAAGATGTTGAAAAAAATGTTGTAGCGTTGCAAAAAGTACAAATGTATGGTGTACTGCACCGTTCATTCACATGTACACATATGGCCGTAAGCAAAACAAACAATGCGTTATCACATGCGCGGCAAATTGCAAATCTGTGGTGTAGTGGTTCCTTGAGAAGTGGGTAAATGCTTCATTTGTGAATTTCCTTTTGAACTTTCCATTTGAGCGCATTCCTTTACTGGGTCCTTGGACTGAAATGTTTACAGGGGTTCACTGGTTTAAGAAATTTCTGATCGTAAAAATCTGCTTTTTAATTGTAAGGTATTTTTTTTCATTATTATGTACTGATTTAAATGACTGGGGTGTGGGAGACAAGGCAGGGGCAATTATCAAATACATTTCAAAGCAAGCCGGCACCACGGTCCTGACTGCATCATCGCTGTCTTTATTGGGTGTTTTTAGCAATTATTTCGATTTATTCACATATGAGTGGATGTGATGGACTGCCATGATTTTGGTTAATGCAGGACACTACTGAATAATGCGCATCAGAGGGGATTTAAAAAGTGGGTGTACGCAAAGTAGCCTGATATAGGCCGTACACTGTACCTGCATATACGTCCACTACACACCATTGCAAATTCCCGCGCCACATGGCCTTTCATGTTTCTAACATGCAGTCAAGTGTATATGACATAAAAATATATTTTGTAATAGCAATCAGTGCTATCTGCTAGCAAACTTTAACGATTTTTTGCAAACGTTTATTTACAGAACAACACCATTGTAACAAACGGGACGATAGAGAGTGGGGATCCAAATGCAAGGCTTTAATAGACGAGGTCAAAACAGACAAGGTCAATCACCAGCGAACAACAACAGCAGAGATAATCCAGAGAGTAGTCCAATAGAACACAGGCAAAGGGCAAAATCCAAAGAGCAGTCCAAACGTGAAAAAGAAACAAACAATGAAACCAGGTAAACTATGACTAAGACTAGGAATCAACTGACTAAGACAATGACTAGGAAAACAGGAAAATCAAACAGGAAAAACGCTCAGTAAAGTCCACAAATGCAAATCAATACTTCGCCGTAAGGGTGTGTGCTGAGCTGGCTTTTATGGCTGATAAACAGGAAGCTACCATAGAGGCAGCAGAGGGAGCAGCAACAGTCAGTGTGGGTAAGAATTCCCTCTGCTGGCCTGGTGTAACAACCATAAACACAAACACAAGATTGAAGGTAATATACATATAATGAAAAATTGTCATAAAAATCCTTATTAATGGCAAAAATTATCTATATTTATGAGTCTGCTTGCTCGAGTGAGCAGGCATGTTGGAAAATGGAAATTTCTCTTAGCCCTTCGTTTGAAGTGAGGCCCCGAAAAAATCTTTGTTTGGAGGCCTATCTGGCCCTTCCCCTTCCCCCTACCCCTCCAACTAAACGAGAAATGAGACACCCCTAGCACTTCACGTAAATGCGCCAAACGGAAAGGGCAAAGTGTAGGGGTAAGGGGTAGAATTGCGATTGAGCCTTAGTGTAGTGAAGCTTCATTTAATGAAGAGTAACTGTAAGCTTAGCTCACTACATTTTCTAAGTAGCTTGCCCAACACTTGCAATGCAATGCAATGCTCTCCAGTTTTTAATTTAATTTAATTTGTTATGCCTTTATTCTCAAAATACACTATTAGGATCTAATATCGCTACAACTTTGCACACATTAATACTGCAACGACTTTACTTTTTATTATCTTTTTTGTTTTTGATAACAGATTCTTAACAACAATGACAAAAAAAAAACTTATTTATTCAAGTGATCAGAAATGTACATTATATTTTCTTTTTACACTTTAGCCAATGCTTAGACATTTTTAAACAACTTTAGACATTATTACAGTCCAGTATGTCCACCCTGACACAGCCGGAAGAACTTCGGTTTAACTGTAAACAGTCCCTTTTCCTTCAATTATTTTTTAAGAAAAAATAAAGGGCATGGGCAGCTCGCAATCAGAATGTACAGCACCAAAATCACAAAAACAAATCTTAATAATAATAATAATAATAATAATAATAATAATAATAATAATAATAATAATAATAATAATAATAACAATAATAATAATAAATAAATAAAATAATTTTTACCACTACAAAAACTATAGTTTATAATTCTCCTCTTTACTCAAATCCATTTTTAGTGTATCTAAAATTGTATATATGGTAAGAAAAAGACGAGCTACCTCTCAAACATGCATATATTAATTTGATGTTGCTTTAAAACTTTGAAATATATAATGTATTTTGTTCTGAAGATGAAAGTTGCGGAGTTAGTAATGTGTAACTGCCCGCGGCACCGACAGGATCACTTGATTTTTTTTCCATTATAAATGTGGATACAGCTTGCAATACTCGTTTAAGAATTAGGCATTGTTCAAAACTAGGCTATTTTACATATTTATTTTATTTGTGTACAACCACAATAAAAAAACAAAAAAAAAACAACAACAACGTGTATTTGTAAAAAAATTGAAACAAGATGCTGCTTTAAGGGCGCATCTCAGAAATTGCCTGAAATTCTGCATATAGGCTGCTATTTGGTAATTCTATTTTCTTTCGTTTTGTTAATTAATTATTAATTCAGAAAAATATATTTCGCATATGGGCCTAATTTATTTATTATTATATATAGCTTTATTAGGTTTTTCTCTGTGCACAAGCTCTGCGCGTGATGTGTGTGATGTTCTGATGTTTATACTGCTTTTTGCTTGTGTACAATTAAGCCCTGAAAACGAATTTAGCTGTTTTTAATGAGTCACAGCCACGTATCAATTCAAAATTTATTGTAATTTAACATTATCTTGTTGGTTAATAATAATTTAACAATGTCGGTTGGGAAAAATAAAATAACCGAAATTAACATTTCTATTTCCAATGCAGTCTAATAAATGTTCATCAGGAAAAAAAAGAAAAGAAAATAATATTACAACTGCACCTGCTTATGAATAGCTTTTTGCTATTCGTTTGAACTATACTTTCAGGAAAGATGAAATCATTTAACTATTGTTAACGGTATTTGTGACCAACGCCCGGAGCTGTGTTTGGCTACAGAATGTTGTTCCTTGCGCCACCTGGTGGATATTATATGAAGCGCAACAACGTTTAAAAACAATCAGAAAAAGCCCCTGCAGGTCTTTCCGTGACCACGCGTGCCGAATTGCAGGCTGCCGCGTGAAAATAGACGCAGATCTGGCCAGATCTGTATATATATATATATATATATATATATATATATATATATATATATATATATATATATGATACATTTTATTTATAAAGCACTTTACATTTTAGGAAAAATCTCAAAGTGCTACAGAAGAGTCATAATGAATGGTACAATGTAAAAGTTAAACAATAAAAAAATTTAAAACTTCACAAAAAACTTTTTTTTAAAAAGGTGT
>NC_133371.1:20166729-20184098 GCF_049309525.1 Garra rufa | reverse complement strand
GGTCTTAGTACACGATATAACTGCAGAAGAGTCTAGTTTTAAATAGGACAAATATGGAAACTCGTTGGTCATTTTGAATGTGATGCTATTGGTCTAATAGGATTCAATGATCTATGCTAAGCTATGCTAAAAGTGATATCGCCAGAACAGGAGAACGGCTGAATGGATTTCAAAACGGTAAAACTCAACTTATTAACTCGGGGGGAGTTGGAGAATGAGCCTATTTCCAAAAAAAGTGGAGTGTTCCTTTAACTAACTAACATGAGATGCACGGCTGCATTTATGTGTCTGTTAACAAAGACATCATTTGCACGTCTTTTAAAGGTATTTTAATACAAACACTCCAGCGATCCAACACAATAATAGTTCAGTCATATAATAAAAAGTTTAAATGCTTGCTTATTTCTGCTTTTCGGCTCAACCGCACGGCAACGCGACGCGGCTTTTAAGCAGGCGCTCATCACTTATTCCAGTATGGCAAGCCGTTTTAACCTAAAATACACATATTAATCCACTATGGTGTTCTGGGCTGGCCCTTTTGCCCGAAGGCTGCCCAATTTGGCTCTCCAAGCCAACATTTAAAGTTTGTCATCGAACTTTAGCTTCTAGTTATGTTGGCTTGGAGAGCCAACATACTGTTATGCTATTTAAACTTATTATTATTATAGTTATTATTCTTATGACCTAAGAAAATTTCTGACAGCTACTCCTCCGAGGCCTTTGAAGCCACAAGGCCCAAACTTGGCAGAGACCTGGGCCCTTGTCCCGAAAGATATGCTATATCTATTTGGACTGATCAGATGTACAGTTGATTTATTATTAATTTTTGAATATGACAAATTTCCCAATGAATTACATGGGCTGAGAAAAAATGCGCCCTCTAACAGTAATACCTCTCGACTGAAGAGGCGTGACTCAAAACTCTTACTTACAGTCACTCTGAAATCGGTGGAAATACAAATAAATACCGCCTTAAAAATTTAAATATTACAGCGATTTAACTCTAAATACCCATTAGAACATATCAACAGCTAAATTCAGTGGTTTGTGAGTATTTCTTGTAAAAGAAAAGCTCGCACCCGTCAGCGCTTATACAAGCCGTCGGCATGTACTCTCTCTGTATGTGCTCATAAACAACATAATTTGCACGAATTAGAACGCCTTTAAAATTAATATATTTCAGCCATTTATTTGTAAATACCCATTAGAACACATCAACAAATCAGCCTTTTGTGATCTGTTTTATTTCAAAGTTAAAGCACTGTCTTCAGCAAATGTGTTATACAGACGAGCTTTCACGGATCGGAGCTAACTTACCCGACTGAGAATTATACATGACTGCACGTCTTTTAAAAGCATTTAAATAAAAACACTCCAGCAATCCAACACAATCAATATACAAGAATATTTTAAAGAACTACATTAGCTGCAAATGAGCTTTTCAGTTTCACTAACAAACATGTTACCGAGCTGTGACTTACTTTCACTTTGAATTTGGTGGAAAATGTATATAAATAATGCCTTTAAAATTACAATATTCCAGCCATTTAATTGTAAATACCCATTAGAACACATCAAGACCTGAATTCAGCTGTTTGAGCAAATTTATTGAAAACCCTAAGCATTTCCTTCACCGCGCACAGATTGCTTTCAACGAGTATAAATGGAGACGAACAACATAATTTGCACGAATTAGAACGCCTTTAAAATTACAATATTGCAGCGATTTAATTCAGTCCACCCATTAAAAAATACCAACAGCTAAATGCAGTTGTTTGTGAGCATTTTGTTTTCATACAGAGAGCGATGCATTCAGCAGTGTGTTAGACATGAGCTCCGAGATGTCCGACTGAGAATTATACATGACTGCACGTCTTTTAAAGGCATTTAAATAAAAACACTCCAGCGATTCAACAATATAGAAGAATATTTTTAAAGACCTGCATTGGGTGCAAATTACGTTTTTCATAGGCTTAACTAACTAACATGAGATGCACGGCTGCATTTATGTGTCTGTTAACAAAGACATAATTTGCACGTCTTTTAAAGGTATTTTAATACAAACACTCCAGCGATTCAACACAATAATAGTTTAGTCATATAATAAAAAGTTTAAATGCTTGCTTATTTCTGCTTTTCGGCTCAACCGCACGGCAACGCGACGCGGCTTTGAAGCAGGCGCTCATCACTTATTCCAGTATGGCAAGCCGTTTTAACCTAAAATACACATATTAATCCACTAAGGTGTTCTGGGCTGCCCTTTTGCCCGAAGGCTGCCCAATTTGGCTCTCCAAGCCAACATTTAAAGTTTGTCATCGAACTTTAGCTTCTAGTTATGTTGGCTTGGAGAGCCAACATACTGTTATGCTATTTAAACTTATTATGTTGGCTTGGAGAGCCAACATACTGTTATGCTATTTAAACTTATTATTATGTTGGCTTGGAGAAGCCAACATATTGTTATGCTATTTAAACTTATTATTATTATTATTATTATTATTATATTTTATTATTCTTATGACCAAAAGAAATTTCTGACAGCTACTCCTCCGAGGCCTTTGAAGCCACAAGGCCCAAACTTGGCAGAGACCTGGGCCCTTGTCCCGAAAGAGTTGCTATATCTATTTGGACTGATGAGATGTACAGTTGATTTATTATTAATTTTTGAATATGACAAATTTCCCAATGAATTACATGGGCTGAGAAAAAATGCGCCCTCTAACAGTAATACCTCTGGACTGAAGAGGCGGGATTCAAACCTCTTACTTACAGTCACTCTGAAAACGGTGGAATTAGAAATAAATACCGCCTTAAAAATGTAAATATTACAGCGATTTAACTCTAAATACCCATTAGAACATATCAACAGCTAAATTCAGTGGTTTGTGAGTATTTCTTGTAAAAGAAAAGCTCGCACCCGTCAGCGCTTATACAAGCCGTCGGCATGTACTCTCTCTATGTGCTCATAAACAACATAATTTGCACGAATTAGAACGCCTTTAAAATTAATATATTTCAGCGATTTATTTGTAAATACCCATTAGAACACATCAACAAATCAGCCTTTTGTGATCTGTTTTATTTCAAAGTTAAAGCACTGTCTTCAGCAAATGTGTTATACAGACGAGCTTTCACGGCTCGGAGCTAACTTACTCGACTGAGAATTATGACTGCACGTCTTTTAAAAGCATTTAAATAAAAACACTCTAGCGATCCAACACAATAAATATAGAAGAATATTTTAAAGAACAACATTAGCTGCAAATGAGCTATTCAGTAGGTTTCACTAACGAACATGTTACCGAGCTGTGACCTATACTTTCACTTTGAATTCGGTGGAAAATGCATATAAATAACGCCTTTAAAATTACAATTTTCCAGCCATTTAATTGTAAATACCCATTAGAACACATCAAGACCTGAATTCAGCTGTTTGAGCGAATTTATTGAAACCCCTAAGCATTTCCTTCACCGCATACAGGTTGCCTTAAACGAGTATACATGGAGATGAACGACATAATTTGCACGAATTTGACCGCCTTTAAAATTACAATATTGCAGCGATTTAATTCAGTCCACCCATTAGAAAATATCAACAGCTAAATGCAGTTGTTTGTCAGCTTTTTTTTTTTCATACAGAGAGTGATGTGTTCAGCAGTGTGTTAAGACATGAGCTCCGAGATGTCCGACTGACAATTATACATGACTGCACGTCTTTTAAAGGCATTTAAATACAAACACTCCAGCGATTGCACACAATAAATATAGAAGAATATTTTAAAGACCTACATTGAGTGCAAATGACTTTTTTCACTGGCTTAACTAACTAACATTGAATGCACTGCTCAGTCTTCATCTGCATCAAAGACATAATTTGCACGGCTTTTAAAGGTATTTAAATACAAACACTCCAGCGATTAAACACAATAATAGTAAAGTAATATATTACACAGCTTAAATGCTTGCTTATTTCTGCTTTTAGGCTCAACCGCACAGCAACGCTTTCAAGCACGCGCTGCACACTTGTTGTATGGCAAGCCGTTTTAACCTAAAATACACATAAATCCTCTATGGCAAGCTGTTTAGCCTAAAATATACTAAGCATTACTTATCGTAATAGCATTTTTACTAGCAACAATTCAATCAGAGAGCTCTAAGTGTTCTGGGCTGGCCCTTTTGCCCGAAGGCTGCCCGGTTTGCTTCTCCAAGCCAACATTTAAAGTTTGTCATCGAACTTTAGCTTCTAGTTATTATTATATTTTATTATTCTTATGACCTACAGAAATTTCTGACAGCTACTCCTCCGAGGCCTTTGAAGCCACAAGGCCCAAACTTGGCAGAGACCTGGGCCCTTGTCCCGAAAGAGTTGCTATATCTATTTGGACTGATCAGATGTACAGTTGATTTATTATTAATTTTTGAATATGACAAACTTCCCAATGAATTACATGGGCTGAGAAAAAATGCGCCCTCTAACAGTAATACCTCTCGACTGAAGAGGCGGGACTCAAACCTCTTACTTACAGTCACTCTGAAATCCGTGGAAATACAAATAAATATCGCCTTAAAAATGTCATTATTACAGCGATTTAACTCTAAATACCCATTAGAACACATCAACAAATCAGCCTTTTGTGATCTGTTTTATTTCAAAGTTAAAGCACTGTCTTCAGCAAATTTATACAGACGAGCTTTCATGGATCGGAGCTAACTTACCCGACTGAGAATTAAACATGACTGCACGTCTTTTAAAAGCATTTAAATAAAAACACTCCAGCGATCCAACACAATAAATATAAAAGAATATTTTAAAGAACTACATTAGCTGCAAATGAGCTGTTCAATAGGTTTCACTAACGAACATGTTACCGAGCTGTGACTTACTTTCACTTTGATTTCGGTGGAAAATGCATATAAATAACGCCTTTAAAATTACAATACTCCAGCCATTTAATTGTAAATACCCATTAGAACACATCAAGACCTGAATTCAGCTGTTTGAGCGAATTTATTGAAACCCCTAAGCATTTCCTTCACCGCGTACAGATTGCTTTCAAAGAGTTTACATGGAGACGAACGACATAATTTGCACGAATTAGAACGCCTTTAAAATTACAATATTGCAGCGATTTAATTCATTCCACCCATTAGAAAATAACAACAGCTAAATGGAGTTGTTTGTGAGCATTTTGTTTTCATACAGAGATCGCTGCGTACAGCAGTGTGTTAGACATGAGCTCCGAGATGTCCGACTGAGAATTATACATGACTGCACGTCTTTTAAAGGCATTTAAATAAAAACACTCCAGCGATTCAACACAATAAATATAGAAGAATATTTTAAAGACCTACATTGGGTGCAAATGACTTTTTTCATAGGCTTAACTAACTAACATGAGATGCACGGCTGCATTTATGTGTCTGTTAACAAAGACATCATTTGCACGTCTTTTAAAGGTATTTTAATACAAACACTCCAGCGATTCAACACAATAATAGTACAGTCATATAATAAAAAGGTTAAATGCTTGCTTATTGCAACCGCACGGCAACGCGACGCGGCTTTGAAGCAGGCGCTCATCACATATTCCAGTATGGCAAGCCGTTTTAACCTAAAATACACATTAATCCACTATGGCAAGCTGTTTTAGCCTAAAATATACTAAGCATTACTTATAGCATTTTTACTAGCAACAATTCAATTACAGAGCTCTAAGTGTTCTGGGCTGGCCCTTTTGCCCGAAGGCTGCCCAATTTGGCTCTCCAAGCCAACATTTAAAGTTTGTCATCGAACTTTAGCTTCTAGTTATGTTGGCTTGGAGAGCCAACATACTGTTATGCTATTTAAACTTATTATTATTATTATATGTTATTATTCTTATGACCTAAGAAAATTTCTGACAGCTACTCCTCCGAGGCCTTTGAAGCCACAAGGCCCAAACTTGGCAGAGACCTGGGCCCTTGTCCCGAAAGAGTTGCTATATCTATTTGGACTGATCAGATGTACAGTTGATTTATTATTCATTTTTGAAAATGACATATTTCCCAATGAATTACATGGGCTGAGAAAAAATGCGCCCTCTAGCAGTAATACCTCTCGACTGAAGAGGCGGGACTCAAACCTCTTACTTACAGTCACTCTGAAATCGGTGGAAATACAAATAAATATCACCTTAAAAACTTAATTATTACAGCGATTTAACTCTAAATACCCATTACAACACATCAACAGCTAAATCAGTTTGTGATCTGTTTTATTTCAAAGTTGAAGCACTGTCTTCAGCAAATGTGTTACACAGACGAGCTTCACGGTTCGGAGCTAACTTACCCGACTAAGAATTATACATGACTGAACGTCTTTTAAAAGCATTTAAATAAAAACACTCCAGCGATTGTACACAATAAATATAGAAGAATATTTTAAAGAGCCGCATTGAATGCAAATGACCTGTTTCAAAGGTTTTTAATAACGAACATGAGATGTACGGCTGCATATCCGTCTGTGTCAACAAATGACTCATTTGCACGTCTTTTAAAGGTAATCAAATAAAAAAATTCCAGCGATTGCACACAATAAATATAGAAGAATATTTTAAAGAGCTGCATTGAGTGCAAATGAGCTGTTTCATAGATTTAACTAACTAATATTGGATGCACTGCTCAGTTCTTCGTCTGCATCATCAAAGACATCATGTGCACGTCTTTTAAAGGTATTTAATTACAAACACTCCAGCGATTAAACACAATAAATATAGAATATTTTAAAGAGCTACATTGGGTGTAAATGAGCTATTTCAAACGTTTCACTAACGAACATCAGATGTATGGCTTTATTATCAGTCTGTCAACAAATACATCATTTGCACGTCTTTTAAAGGCATTTAAATAAAAACACTCCAGCGATTGCACACAATAAATATAGAAGAATATTTTAAAGACCTACATTGGGTGCAAATGACGTTTTTCATAGGCTTAACTAACTAACATGAGATGCACGGCTGCATTTATGTGTCTGTTAACAAAGACATCAAATTTGCACGTCTTTTAAAGGTATTTTAATACAAACACTCCAGCGATTCAACACAATAACAGTACAATCATATAATAAAAAGGTTAAATGCTTGCTTATTTCTGCTTTTCACCTCAACCGCACAGCAACGCGTCGTGGCTTTGAAGCAGGCGCTGCACGAATCTTAAGATATGGCAAGCCGTTTTAACCTAAAATCCACACACAATCCTCTATGGCAAGCTGTTTTAGCCTAAAATATACTAAGCATTTCTTGTCGTACTGCCATTTTTGCTAGCAACAATTCCATTAGAGAGTTCTAAGTGTTCTGGGCTGGCCCTTTTGCCCCAAGGCTGCCCGGTTTGGCTCTCCAAGCCAACATTTAAAGTTTGTCATCGAACTTTAGCTTCTAGTTATTATTATTATATTTTATTATTCTTATGACCTAAAGAAATTTCTGACAGCTACTCCTCCGAGGCCTTTGAAGCCACAAGGCCCAAACTTGGCAGAGACCTGGGCCCTTGTCCCGAAAGAGTTGCTATATCTATTTGGACTGATCAGATGTACAGTTGATTTATTATAAATTTTTGAATATGACAAATTTCCCAATGAATTACATGGGCTGAGAAAAAATGCGCCCTCTAACAGTAATACCTCTCGACTGAAGAGGCAGGACTCAAACCTCTTACTTACAGTCACTCTGAAATCGGTGGAAATACAAATAAATACCGCCTTAAAAATTTAATTATTACAGCGATTTAACTCTAAATACCCATTAGAACATATCAACAGCTAAATTCAGTGGTTTGTGAGTAGTTCTTGTAAAAGAAAAGCTCGCACCCTTCAGCGCTTATACAAGCCGTCAGCACTAGGCTACTCTCTCTCTACATGTGAAATATATTTCAGCGATTTGTTTGTAAATACCCATTAGAACACGTCAACAAATCAGCCTTTTGTGATCTGTTTTATTTCAAAGTTAAAGCACTGTCTTCAGCAAATGTGTTATACAGACGAGCTTTCAGGCTCGGAGCTAACTTACCCGACTGAGAATTATACATGACTGCACGTCTTTTAAAAGCATTTAAATAAAAACACTCCAGCGATCCAACACAATCAATATACAAGAATATTTTAAAGAACTACATTAGCGGCAAATGAGCTTTTCAGTTTCACTAAGAACATGTTACCGAGCTGTGACTTACTTTCACTTTGAATTTGGTGGAAAATGCATATAAATAATGCCTTTAAAATTACAATATTCCAGCCATTTAATTGTAAATACCCATTAGAACACATCAAGACCTGAATTCAGCTGTTTGAGCGAATTTATTGAAAACCCTAAGCAATTCCTTCACCGCGTACAGATTGCTTTCAACGAGTATACATGGAGACGAACGACATAATTTGCACGAATTAGAACGCCTTTAAAATTACAATATTGCAGCGATTTAATTCAGTCCACCCATTAGAAAATATCAACAGCTAAATGCAGTTGTTTGTGAGCATTTTGTTTTTTCATACAGAGAGCGCTGCATTCAGCAGTGTGTTAGACATGAGCTCCGAGATGTCCGACTGAGAATTATACATGACTGCACGTCTTTTAAAGGCATTTAAATAAAAACACTCCAGCGATTCAACACAATAAATATAGAAGAATATTTTAAAGACCTGCATTGGGTGCAAATGACGTTTTTCATAGGCTTAACTAACATGAGATGCACGGCTGCATTTATGTGTCTGTTAACAAAGACATCATTTGCACGTCTTTTAAAGGTATTTTAATACAAACACTCCAGCGATTCAACACAATAATAGTTCAGTCATATAATAAAAAGTTTAAATGCTTGCTTATTTCTGCTTTTCGGCTCAACCGCACGGCAACGCGACGCGGCTTTGAAGCAGGCGCTCATCACTTATTCCAGTATGGCAAGCCGTTTTAACCTAAAATACACATATTAATCCACTATGGTGTTCTGGGCTGGCCCTTTTGCCCGAAGGCTGCCCAATTTGGCTCTCCAAGCCAACATTTAAAGTTTGTTGTCGAACTTTAGCTTCTAGTTATGTTGGCTTGGAGAAGCCAACATATTGTTATGCTATTTAAACTTATTATTATTATTATTATTATGTTGGCTTGGAGAGCCAACATACTGTTATGCTATTTAAACTTATTATTATTATTATTCTTATGACCTACAGAAATTTCTGACAGCTACTCCTCCGAGGCCTTTGAAGCCACAAGGCCCAAACTTGGCAGAGACCTGGGCCCTTGTCCCGAAAGAGTTGCTATATCTATTTGGACTGATCAGATGTACAGTTGATTTATTATTAATTTTTGAATATGACAAATTTCCCAATGAATTACATGGGCTGAGAAAAAATGCGCCCTCTAACAGTAATACCTCTCGACTGAAGAGGCGGGACTCAAACCTCTTACTTACAGTCACTCTGAAATCGGTGGAAATACAAATAAATACCGCCTTAAAAATTTAAATATTACAGCGATTTAACTCTAAAAACCCATTAGAACATATCAACAGCTAAATTCAGTGGTTTGTGAGTAGTTCTTGTAAAAGAAAAGCTCGCACCCTTCAGCGAGTATACAAGCCGTCAGCACGAACTCTCTCTACATGTGCTCACAAACAACATAAATTGCACGAATTAGAACGCCTTTAAAATTAATATATTTCAGCGATTTATTTGTAAATACCCATTAGAACACATCAACAAATCAGCCTTTTGTGATCTGTTTTATTTCAAAGTTAAAGCACTGTCTTCGGCAAATGTGTTATACAGACGAGCTTTCAGGCTCGGAGCTAACTTACCCGACTGAGAATTAAACATGACTGCACGTCTTTTAAAAGCATTTAAATAAAAACACTCCAGCGATCCAACACAATAAATATACAAGAATATTTTAAAGAACTACATTAGCTGCAAATGAGCTTTTCAATACGTTTCACTAACGAACATGTTACCGAGCTGTGACTTACTTTCACTTTGAATTTGGTGGAAAATGCATATAAATAATGCCTTTAAAATTACAATATTCCAGCCATTTAATTGTAAATACCCATTAGAACACATCAAGACCTGAATTCAGCTGTTTGAGCGAATTTATTGAAAACCCTAAGCATTTCCTTCACCGCGTACAGATTGCTTTCAACGAGTTTACATGGATACGAACGACATAATTTGCACGAATTAGAACGCCTTTAAAATTACAATATTGCAGCGATTTAATTCAGTCCACCCATTAGAAAATATCAACAGCTAAATGCAGTTGTTTGTGAGCATTTTGTTTTCATACAGAGAGCGATGTGTTCAGCAGTGTGCTAGACATGAGCTCCGAGATGTCCGTCTGAGAATTATACATGACTGCACGTCTTTTAAAGGCATTTAAATAAAAACACTCCAGCGATTCAACACAATAAATATAGAAGAATATTTTTAAAGACCTGCATTGGGTGCAAATTACGTTTTTCATAGGCTTAACTAACTAACATGAGATGCACGGCTGCATTTATGTGTCTGTTAACAAAGACATCATTTGCACGTCTTTTAAAGGTATTTTAATACAAACACTCCAGCGATTCAACACAATAATAGTTTAGTCATATAATAAAAAGTTTAAATGCTTGCTTATTTCTGCTTTTCGGCTCAACCGCACGGCAACGCGACGCGGCTTTGAAGCAGGCGCTCATCACATATTCCAGTATGGCAAGCCGTTTTAACCTAAAATACACATTAATCCACTATGGCAAGCTGTTTTAGCCTAAAATATACTAAGCATTACTTATAGCATTTTTACTAGCAACAATTCAATTACAGAGCTCTAAGTGTTCTGGGCTGGCCCTTTTGCCCGAAGGCTGCCCAATTCGGCTCTCCAAGCCAACATTTAAAGTTTGTCATCGAACTTTAGCTTCTAGTTATTATTATTATTATGTTGGCTTGGAGAAGCCAACATATTGTTATGCTATTTAAACTTATTATTATTATTATTATTAAAATTCTTCTGAGACTAAAATTCTATACGCTACTCCTCCTAGAGCTTTAAGGCTACAAGCCCCAAACTCGGCGGAGCCCTGGGCCCTGGTCACCAAAGTGTTGCTATATCTTTTTGGAATGATCAGACTTACAGTTGATTTAATATTAATTTTTTTACATGCAAAATTTCTATGGGATTTCAATGGGCTGAGAAAAAATGCGCCATCTAAAGGCGCAATACCTCTCCACTGAAGAGGCGGGATTCAAACCTCTTACTTAGTCACTCTGAAATCGGTGGAAATACAAATAAATACCGCCTTAAAAATTCAAATATTACAGCGATTTAACTCTAAATACCCATTAGAACATATCAACAGCTAAATTCAGTGGTTTGTGAGTAGTTCTTGTAAGAGAAAAGCTCGCACCCTTCAGCGCTTATACAAGCCGTCAGCACTAGGCTTCTCTCTCTCGACATGTGCTCACAAACAACATAAATTGCACGAATTAGAACGCCTTTAAAGTAAATATATTTCAGCGATTTGTTTGTAAATACCCATTAGAACACATCAACAAATCAGCCTTTTGAGATCTGTTTTATTTCAAAGTTAAAGCACTGTCTTCAGCAAATGTGTTATACAGACGAGCTTTCACGGATCGGAGCTAACCTGACTGAGAATTATACATGACTGCACGTCTTTTAAAAGCATTTAAATAAAAACACTCCAGCGATCCAACACAATAAATATACAAGAATATTTTAAAGAACTACATTAGCTGCAAATGAGCTGTTCAATAGGTTTCACTAACATGTTACCGAGCTGAGACTTACTTTCACTTGATTTCGGTGGAAAATGCATATAAATAACGCCTTTAAAATTACAATATTCCAGCCATTTAATATTAGAAACACATCAAGACCTGAATTCAGCTGTTTGAGCGAATTTATTGAAACCCCTAAGCATTTCCTTCACCGCGTACAGATTGCTTTCAACAAGTTTACATGGATACGAACGACAAAATTTGCACAAATTTGAGCGCCTTTAAAATTACAATATTGCAGCGATTTAATTCAGTCCACCCATTAGAAAATATCAACAGCTAAATGCAGTTGTTTGTGACTTTTTTTTTTTTTCATACAGAGAGCGCTGCATTGTGTTAGACATGAGCTCCGAGATGTCCGACTGAGAATTATACATGACTGTACGTCTTTTAAAGGCATTTAAATAAAAACACTCCAGCGATTCAACACAATAAATATAGAAGAATATTTTAAAGACCTGCATTGGGTGCAAATGACGTTTTTCATAGGCTTAACTAACATGAGATGCACGGCTGCATTTATGTGTCTGTTAACAAAGACATCATTTGCACTTCTTTTAAAGGTATTTTAATACAAACACTCCGGCGATTCAACACAATAATAGTTCAGTCATATAATAAAAAGTTTAAATGCTTGCTTATTTCTGCTTTTCGGCTCAACCGCACGGCAACGCAACGCGGCTTTGAAGCAGGCATCACTTATTCCAGTATGGCAAGCCGTTTTAACCTAAAATACACATATTAATCCAATATGGTGTTCTGGGCTGGCCCTTTTGCCCGAAGCCTGCCCGGTTTGCTTCTCCAAGCCAACATTTAAAGTTTGTCATCGAACTTTAGCTTCTAGTTATATTTTATTATTCTTATGAGCTAAAGAAATTTCTGACACCTACTCCTCCGAGGCCTTTGAAGCCACAAGGCCCAAACTTGGCAGAGACCTGGGCCCTGGTCCCGAAAGAGTTGCTATATCTATTTGGACTGATCAGATGTACAGTTGATTTATTATTAATTTTTGAATATGACAAATTTCCCAATGAATTACATGGGCTGAGAAAAAATGCGCCCTCTAACAGTAATACCTCTCGACTGAAGAGGCGGGATTCAAACCTCTTACTTACAGTCACTCTGAAAACGGTGGAAATACAAATAAATACCGCCTTAAAAATTTAAATATTACAGCGATTTAACTCTAAATACCCATTAGAACATATCAACAGCTAAATTCAGTGGTTTGTGAGTAGTTCTTGTAAAAGAAAAGCCCGCACCCTTCAGCGCTTATACAAGCCGTCAGCATGTACTCTCTCTGTATGTGCTCATAAACAACATAATTTGCACGAATTAGAACGCCTTTAAAATTAATATATTTCAGCGATTTATTTGTAAATACCCATTAGAACACATCAACAAATCTGCCTTTTGTGATCTGTTTTATTTCAAACTTAAAGCACTGTCTTCAGCAAATGTGTTATACAGACGAGCTTTCAAGGCTCGGAACTTACCCGACTGAGAATATATTATACATGATTATACATGAGTGCACGTCTTTTAAAAGCATTTAAACAAAAACACTCTAGCGATCCAACACAATAAATATAGAAGAATATTTTAAAGAACAACATTAGCTGCAAATGAGCTATTCAGTAGGTTTCACTAACGAACATGTTACCGAGCTGTGACCTATACTTTCACTTTGACTTCGGTGGAAAATGCATATAAATAACGCCTTTAAAATTACAATATTCCAGCCATTTAATTGTAAATACCCATTAGAACACACCAAGACCTGAATTCAGCTGTTTGAGCGAATTTATTGAAACCCCTAAGCATTTCCTTCACCGCATACAGGTTGCCTTCAACGAGTATACATGGAGACGAACGACATAATTTGCACGAATTTGACCGCCTTTAAAATTACAATATTGCAGCGATTTAATTCAGTCCACCCATTAGAAAATATCAACAGCTAAATGCAGTTGTTTGTGAGTTTTTTTTTTTTTCATACAGGGAGTGATGTGTTCAGCAGTGTGTTAGACATGAGCTCCGAGATGTCCGACTGAGAATTATACATGACTGCACGTCTTTTAAAGGCATGTAAATACAAACACTCCAGCGATTGCACACAATAAATATAGAATAATATTTTAAAGACCTGCATTGGGTGCAAATGACTTTTTTCATAGGCTTAACTAACTAACATTGAATGCACTGCTCAGTCTTCGTCTGCATCAAAGACATCATTTGCACGTCTTTTAAATGTATTTAAATACAAACACTCCAGCGATTTAACACAATAATAGTAGAGTAATATATTACACAGCTTAAATGCTTGCTTATTTCTGCTTTTAGGCTCAACCGCACAGCAACGCGTCATGGCTTTCAAGCACCCGCTGCACACTTGTTGTATGGCAAGCCGTTTTAACCTAAAATACACATAAATCCTCTATGGCAGGCTGTTTTAGCCTAAAATATACTAAGTATTACTTTTCGTGATAGCATTTTTACTAGCAATAATTCAATCAGAGAGCTCTAAGTGTTCTGGGCTGGCCCTTTTGCCCGAAGGCTGCCCGGTTTGCTTCTCCAAGCCAACATTTAAAGTTTGTCATCGAACTTTAGCTTCTAGTTATATTTTATTATTCTTATGATCTACAGAAATTTCTGACAGCTACTCCTCCGAGGCCTTTGAAGCCACAAGGCCCAAACTTGGCAGAGACCTGGGCCCTTGTCCCGAAAGAGTTGCTATATCTATTTGGACTGATCAGATGTACAGTTGATTTATTATTAATTTTTGAATATGACAAATTTCCCAATGAATTACATGGGCTGACAAAAAATGCGCCCTCTAACAGTAATACCTCTCGACTGAAGAGGCGGGACTCAAACCTCTTACTTACAGTCACTCTGAAATCGGTGGAAATACAAATAAATATCGCCTTAAAATTTAATTATTACAGCAATTTAACTCTTAATACCCATTAGAACATATCAACAGCTAAATTCAGTGGTTTGTGAGTAGTTCTTGTAAAAGAAAAGCTCGCACCCTTCAGCGCTTATACAAGCCGTCAGCACTAGGCTACTCTCTCTCTACATGTGCTCACAAACAACATAAATTGCACGAATTAGAACGCCTTTAAAATTAATATATTTCAGCGATTTGTTTGTAAATACCCATTAGAACACATCAACAAATCAGCCTTTTGTGATCTGTTTTATTTCAAAGTTAAAGCACTGTCTTCAGCAAATGTGTGTTATACAGACGAGCTTTCACGGCTCGGAGCTAACTTACCCGACTGAGAATTAAACATGACTGCACGTCTTTTAAAAGCATTTAAATAAAAACACTCCAGCGATCCAACACAATAAAGATACAAGAATATTTTAAAGAACTACATTAGCTGCAAATGAGCTTTTCAATACGTTTCACTAACGAACATGTTACCGAGCTGTGACTTACTTTCACTTTGAACTCGGTTGAAAATGCATATAAATAATGTCTTTAAAATTACAATATTCCAGCCATTCAATTGTAAATACCCATTAGAACACATCAAGACCTGAATTCAGCTGTTTGAGCGAATTTATTGAAAACCCTAAGCATTTCCTTCACCGCGTACAGATTGCTTTCAACGAGTATATATGGAGACGAACGACATAATTTGCACGAATTAGAACGCCTTTAAAATTACAATATTGCAGCGATTTAATTCAGTCCACCCATTAGAAAATATCAACAGCTAAATGCAGTTGTTTGTGAGTATTTTGTTTTCATACAGAGAGCGCTGTGTTCAGCAGTGTGTTAGACATGAGCTCCGAGATTGTCCGTCTGAGAATTATACATGACTGCACGTCTTTTAAAGGCATTTAAATAAAAACACTCCAGCGATTCAACACAATAAATATAGAAGAATATTTTAAAGACCTGCATTGGGTGAAAATTATTTTTTTCATAGGCTTAACTAACTAACATGAGATGCACGGCTGCATTTATGTGTCTGTTAACAAAGACATCATTTGCACGTCTTTTAAAGGTATTTTAATACAAGCACTCCAGCGATTCAACACAATAATATTACAGTCATATAATAAAAAGTTTAAATGCTTGCTTATTTCTGCTTTTCGCCTCAACCGCACAGCAACGCGTCGGTGGCTTTGAAGCAGGCGCTGCACGAATCTTGTATGGCAAGCCGTTTTAAACTAAAATACACATATTAATCCACTATGGCAAGCTGTTTTAGCCTAAAATATACTAAGCATTACTTATCGTAATAGCATTTTTACTAGCAACAATTCAATTACAGAGCTCTAAGTGTTCTGGGCTGGCCCTTTTGCCCGAAGGCTGCCCAATTTGGCTCTCCAAGCCAACATTTAAAGTTTGTCATCGAACTTTAGCTTCTAGTTATTAAGGCGAGACACTACAGGTGAATAGGGTAAAATTTTTAACTAGCAGATATCACCATGAAACTTTCCCAGTTGATTACCTACATTAAGATGAGAAAAAAATGTATTACAAGGTTTTGTAATTTTATGTTTAAATATGCAAATTAGGCATTATCTAAGTAAATATGCGCTAATTTGCCTATATTTTAAAAAACGAAATCTCAGAATTGGATAAAGCCAGGTTCAAAATTCTTTTTTCATTGTGTTCACATATTAGATGGGAAAAAATTTACAGAGGGATTTATGGATATCCACTTTTGTTATCCTGTAAATTAGAATATACTGTCAATAGCCTTAAAAAATGTATTTTCGCCATGTTTTTTGGAATAAAATGTTATATAAATCAGGCTAGGAATAATATATTTACAAATCCCTCTGTAATAGTCTTCATAATATAACTAGGTACAAGACTGGAAAGTTTGGTGTATATAGGTGCTACTGAAGTGGAGATTTCGGACTTGGAGTATGAGAGAAAAGTCATTTTGAGAAAATGGGCTTTAAAAATTTATATTGTAAAAATTCCACACATTTTTATATGAAAACATTGCTAACAAGCAAAACAACTGGCCAAGTAATTATTTATAACAATGTAAACTGAATAAAACAACATTGCCAAATAAGACCTTCAACTAACCACAGAGAACCACAAATACATGAACAAGCAGCCACTGTTGTGTAGAGTGCACTTTATTTATAGATTGGCTTATATCTAAACCACCCTGGGTTCCCATCGACAGCTCACGTTCAGATGCGCTTCCCGAGGGCATTTCACCATGTAATCCATTACTAATTTTCATTTTCCCCCTTGCAAGTGACAACTGCTGTACTCTTTTCGATGATTGACGCGAAGTTATTTTCATTCATTCACTCAAAAGATACCGCGGAAAGCTAAACCAAACAAGGAAGCGTCAAAGCATACCATGTGACGATTCTGAACGAATCACGTTGTCAGAAATTATCTTCAGCCAATGAGATTGCGCATTTAGAGTTAAATCCCCTCTTTTACTTTCACGATTGGTTGCTGATAAAAAGGAAATAACCATATTTGGATCCGACAGCATTGAACAGAAGAGAGAGAGCTTTCCAGCAGTGTACGTGATGACTGGGTACAGACAGAGATCGCGGAGCA
>NC_133371.1:20139229-20161729 GCF_049309525.1 Garra rufa | reverse complement strand
CTTGCTAGTCATTTCTAAATAATGCTAAAATCATGCTAGCGACATGCTAGTCATGTTAAAATCATGCTAGCGACTTGCTAGTCATGCTAAATAATGCTAAAATCATGCTAGCGACTTGCTTGTCATTTTTAAATAATGATAAAATCATGCTAGCGACTTGCTAGTCATGCTAAAATCATGCTAGAGACTTGCTAGTCATGCTAAATAATGCTTAAATCATGCTAGCAACTTGCTAGTCGTGCTAAAATCATGCTAGCGACTTGCTAGTCATGCTAAAAATCATGCTAGTGACTTGCTATTCATACTACAATCATGCTAACGACTTGCTAGTCTTGCTAAAATCATGCTAGCGACTTGCTAGTCTTGCTAAAATCATGCAAGCGACTTGCTAGTAATGTTAAAATCATGCTAGCGACTTGCTAGTAATGCTAAAATCATGCTAGCGACTTGCTAGTCATACTAAAATAATGCTAGCGACTTGCTAGTTTTGTTAAAATCATGCTAGCGACTTGCTAGTCATGTTAAAATCATGCTAGCGAATTGCTATTCATGCTAGAATCATGCTAGCGACTTGCTAGTCATGCTAAAATAATGCTAAAATCATGCAAGCGACTTGCTAGTAATGCTAAAATAATGCTAAAATCATGTTAGCGACTTGCTAGTCATGCTAAAATCATGCTAGCGACTTGCTAGTCGTGCTAAAATCATGCTAGCGACTTGCTAGTCGTGCTAAAAATCATGCTAGCGACTTGGTAGTCGTGCTAAAATCATGCTAGCGACTTGCTAGTAATGCTAAAATCATGCTAGCGACTTGCTAGTCGTGCTAAAATCATGCTAGCGACTTGCTATTAATACTACAATCATGCTAACGACTTGCTAGTCTTGTTAAAATCATGCTAGCGACTTGCTAGTCTTGCTAAAATTATGCTAGCGACTTGCTAGTTTTGGTAAAATCATGCTAGCGACTTGTTAGTCATGCTAAAATAATGGTAGCGACTTGCTAGTCATGTTAAAATAATGCTAAAATCATGCTAGCAACTTGCTAGTCATGCTAAAATAATGCTAAAATCATGCTAGCGACTTGCTAGTCGTGCTAAAAATCATGCTAGCGACTTGCTAGTCATACTACAATCATACTAACGACTTACTAGTCTTGCTAAAACCATGCTAGTCATGCTAAAATAATGCTAAAATCATGCTAGCGACTTGCTAGTCGTGCTACAATTATGCTAGCGACTTGCTAGTCATACTACAATCATGCTAAAAATCATGCTAGCGACTTGCTAGTCATACTACAATCATGCTAACGACTTGCTAGTCTTGCTTAAACCATGCTAGCGACTTGCTAGTTTTGGTAAAATCATGCTAGCGACTTGTTAGTCATGCTAAAATAATGGTAGCGACTTGCTAGTCATGTTAAAATAATGCTAAAATCATGCTAGCAACTTGCTAGTCATGCTAAAATAATGCTAAAATCATGCTAGCGACTTGCTAGTCGTGCTAAAAATCATGCTAAAAATCATGCTAGCGACTTGCTAGTCATACTACAATCATGCTAACGACTTGCTAGTCTTGCTTAAACCATGCTAGCAACTTGCTAGTCTTGCTAAAATCATGCTAGCGACTTGCTAGTCATGCTAAAATAATGATAGCGACTTGCTAGTCGTGCTAAAATAATGCTAGAGACTTGCTAGTAATGCTAAAATCATGCTAGCGACTTGCTAGTCATGCTAAATAATGCTAAAATCATGCTAGCGACTTGCTAGTCATTTCTAAATAATGCTAAAATCATGCTAGCGACATGCTAGTCATGTTAAAATCATGCTAGCGACTTGCTAGTCATGCTAAATAATGCTAAAATCATGCTAGCGACTTGCTTGTCATTTTTAAATAATGATAAAATCATGCTAGCGACTTGCTAGTCATGCTAAAATCATGCTAGAGACTTGCTAGTCATGCTAAATAATGCTTAAATCATGCTAGCAACTTGCTAGTCGTGCTAAAATCATGCTAGCGACTTGCTAGTCATGCTAAAAATCATGCTAGTGACTTGCTATTCATACTACAATCATGCTAACGACTTGCTAGTCTTGCTAAAATCATGCTAGCGACTTGCTAGTCTTGCTAAAATCATGCAAGCGACTTGCTAGTAATGTTAAAATCATGCTAGCGACTTGCTAGTAATGCTAAAATCATGCTAGCGACTTGCTAGTCATACTAAAATAATGCTAGCGACTTGCTAGTTTTGTTAAAATCATGCTAGCGACTTGCTAGTCATGCTAAAATCATGCTAGCGAATTGCTATTCATGCTAGAATCATGCTAGCGACTTGCTAGTCATGCTAAAATAATGCTAAAATCATGCAAGCGACTTGCTAGTAATGCTAAAATAATGCTAAAATCATGTTAGCGACTTGCTAGTCATGCTAAAATCATGCTAACGACTTGCTAGTCGTGCTAAAATCATGCTAGCGACTTGCTAGTCGTGCTAAAAATCATGCTAGCGACTTGCTAGTCGTGCTAAAATCATGCTAGCGACTTGCTAGTAATGCTAAAATCATGCTAGCGACTTGCTAGTCGTGCTAAAATCATGCTAGCGACTTGTTAGTAATGCTAAAAATCATGCTAGCGACTTGCTATTAATACTACAATCATGCTAACGACTTGCTAGTCTTGTTAAAATCATGCTAGCGACTTGCTAGTCTTGCTAAAATTATGCTAGCGACTTGCTAGTTTTGGTAAAATCATGCTAGCGACTTGTTAGTCATGCTAAAATAATGGTAGCGACTTGCTAGTCATGTTAAAATAATGCTAAAATCATGCTAGCAACTTGCTAGTCATGCTAAAATAATGCTAAAATCATGCTAGCGACTTGCTAGTCGTGCTAAAAATCATGCTAGCGACTTGCTAGTCATACTACAATCATACTAACAACTTACTAGTCTTGCTAAAACCATGCTAGTCATGCTAAAATAATGCTAAAATCATGCTAGCGACTTGCTAGTCGTGCTACAATTATGCTAGCGACTTGCTAGTCATACTACAATCATGCTAAAAATCATGCTAGCGACTTGCTAGTCATACTACAATCATGCTAACGACTTGCTAGTCTTGCTTAAACCATGCTAGCGACTTGCTAGTTTTGGTAAAATCATGCTAGCGACTTGTTAGTCATGCTAAAATAATGGTAGCGACTTGCTAGTCATGTTAAAATAATGCTAAAATCATGCTAGCAACTTGCTAGTCATGCTAAAATAATGCTAAAATCATGCTAGCGACTTGCTAGTCGTGCTAAAAATCATGCTAGCGACTTGCTAGTCATACTACAATCATACTAACGACTTACTAGTCTTGCTAAAACCATGCTAGTCATGCTAAAATAATGCTAAAATCATGCTAGCGACTTGCTAGTCGTGCTACAATTATGCTAGCGACTTGCTAGTCATACTACAATCATGCTAAAAATCATGCTAGCGACTTGCTAGTCATACTACAATCATGCTAACGACTTGCTAGTCTTGCTTAAACCATGCTAGCAACTTGCTAGTCTTGCTAAAATCATGCTAGCGACTTGCTAGTCATGCTAAAATAATGATAGCGACTTGCTAGTCGTGCTAAAATAATGCTAGAGACTTGCTAGTCGTGCTAAAATCATGCTACCGACTTGCTAGTAATGTTAAAATCATGCTAGCGACTTGCTAGTAATGCTAAAATCATGCTAGCGACTTGCTAGTCATACTACAATAATGCTAGCGACTTGCTAGTTTTGTTAAAATCATGCTAGTGACTTGCTAGTTATGCTAAAATCATGCTAGCGACTTGCTAGTCTTACTAAAATCATGCTAGCAACTAGCTAATCATGCTAACACCCTGGGTACCCTAGTAACCTCATATCTATATATTCACATTCAAACTATATCTTCTAACTATTTATATCTATAAATCTTTCTATTTTCAAACTATTTATATCTATCTATCTATCTATCTATCTATCTATCTATCTATCTATCTATCTATCTATCTATCTATCTATCTATCTATCTATCTATCTATCTATCTATCTATCATCCATCTTCAAACCTTATCTATCTATCTATCTATCTATCTATCTATCTATCTATCTATCTATCTATCTATCTATCTATCTATCTATCTATCTATCTATCTATCTATCTATCATCCATCCATCTATCTATCATCCATCCATCCATCCATCCATCCATCCATCCATCCATCCATCTATCTATCCATCTATCATCCATCTTCAAACCTTATCTATCTATCTATCTATCTATCTATCTATCTATCTATCTATCTATCTATCTATCTATCTATCTATCTATCTATCTATCTATCTATCTTCAAACCTTATCTATCTATCTATCTATCTATCTGTTAAAATCATGCTAACAACTTGCTAGTCATGCTAAATAATGCTAAAATCATGCTAGCGACTTGCTAGTCATGCTAAAATCATGCTAGCGACTTGCTAGTAATGCTAAATAATGCTAAAATCATGCTAGCGACTTGCTAGTCATGCTAAATAATGTTAAAATCATGCTAGCGACTTGCTAGTAATGTTAAAATCATGCTAGCGACTTGCTAGTAATGTTAAAATCATGCTAGCAACTTGCTAGTCATGCTAAATAATGCTAAAATCATGCTAGCGACTCTCTAGTAATGCTAAAATCATGCTAGCGACTTGCTAGTCATGTTAAATAATGCTAAAATAATGCTAGCGACTTGCTAGTCATGCTAAAATAATGCTAGCGACTTGCTAGTCATGTTAAAATAATGCTAAAATAATGCTAAAATCCCGCTAGTGACTTGCTAGCCGTGCTAAAATTATGCTAGCGACTTGCTAGTCTTGCTAAAATTATGCTAGCGACTTGCTAGTCATGCTAAAATCATGGTAACGACTTGCTAGTCTTGCTAAAATCATGCTAGCGACTTGCTAGTCTTGTTAAAATTATGCTAGAGACTTGCTAGTTTTGGTAAAATCATGCTAGCGATTTGCTAGTCATGCTAAAATAATGCTAAAATCATGCTAGCGACTTGCTAGTCATGCTAAAATCATGCTAGCGACTTGCTAGTCGTGCTAAAATCATGCTAGCGACTTGCTAGTCTTGCTAAAACCATGCTAGCGACTTGATAGTCATGCTAAAATAATGATAGCGACTTGCTAATATCTATCTAAATTCAAACCTTATCTATCTATCTATCTATCTATCTATCTATCTATCTATCTATCTATCTATCTATCTATCTATCTATCTATCTATCTATCTTCAAACCTTATCTATCTATCTATCTATCTATCTATCTATCTATCTATCTATCTATCTATCTATCTATCTATCTATCTTCAAACCCTATCTATCTATCTATCTATCTATCTATCTATCTATCTATCTATCTATCTATCTATCTATCTATCTATCTATCTATCTATCTATCTATCTATCTATCTATCTTCAAACCTTATCTATCTATCTATCTATCTATCTATCTATCTATCTATCTATCTATCTATCTATCTATCTATCTATCTATCTATCTATCTATCTTCAAACCTTATCTATCTATCTATCTATCTATCTGCTAAAATCATGCTAACAACTTGCTAGTCATGCTAAATAATGCTAAAATCATGCTAGCGACTTGCTAGTCATGCTAAAATCATGCTAGCGACTTGCTAGTAATGCTAAATAATGCTAAAATCATGCTAGCGACTTGCTAGTCATGCTAAATAATGTTAAAATCATGCTAGCGACTTGCTAGTAATGTTAAAATCATGCTAGCGACTTGCTAGTAATGTTAAAATCATGCTAGCAACTTGCTAGTCATGCTAAATAATGCTAAAATCATGCTAGCGACTCTCTAGTAATGCTAAAATCATGCTAGCGACTTGCTAGTCATGTTAAATAATGCTAAAATAATGCTAGCGACTTGCTAGTCATGCTAAAATAATGCTAGCGACTTGCTAGTCATGTTAAAATAATGCTAAAATAATGCTAAAATCCCGCTAGTGACTTGCTAGCCGTGCTAAAATTATGCTAGCGACTTGCTAGTCTTGCTAAAATTATGCTAGCGACTTGCTAGTCATGCTAAAATCATGGTAACGACTTGCTAGTCTTGCTAAAATCATGCTAGCGACTTGCTAGTCTTGTTAAAATTATGCTAGAGACTTGCTAGTTTTGGTAAAATCATGCTAGCGATTTGCTAGTCATGCTAAAATAATGCTAAAATCATGCTAGCGACTTGCTAGTCATGCTAAAATCATGCTAGCGACTTGCTAGTCGTGCTAAAATCATGCTAGCGACTTGCTAGTCTTGCTAAAACCATGCTAGCGACTTGATAGTCATGCTAAAATAATGATAGCGACTTGCTAATATCTATCTAAATTCAAACCTTATCTATCTATCTATCTATATTTCTATCTATCTATCTATCTATCTATCTATCTATCTATCTATCTATCTATCTATCTATCTATCTATCTATCTTCAAACCTTATCTATCTATCTATCTATCTATCTATCTATCTATCTATCTATCTATCTATCTATCTATCTATCTATCTATCTATCTATCTATCTATCTATCTATCTATCTATCTTCAAACCCTATCTATCTATCTATCTATCTATCTATCTATCTATCTATCTATCTATCTATCTATCTATCTATCTATCTATCTATCTATCTATCTTCAAACCTTATCTATCTATCTATCTATCTATCTATCTATCTTTCTATCTATCTATCTATCTATCTATCTATCTATCTATCTATCTATCTATCTATCTATCTATCTATCTATCTATCTATCTATCTATCTATCTATCTTCAAACCTTATCTATCTATCTATCTATCTATCTATCTATCTTAGTAATGCTAAAAATCATGCTAGCGACTTGCTATTAATACTACAATCATGCTAACGACTTGCTAGTCTTGTTAAAATCATGCTAGCGACTTGCTAGTCTTGCTAAAATTATGCTAGCGACTTGCTAGTTTTGGTAAAATCATGCTAGCGACTTGTTAGTCATGCTAAAATAATGGTAGCGACTTGCTAGTCATGTTAAAATAATGCTAAAATCATGCTAGCAACTTGCTAGTCATGCTAAAATAATGCTAGCGACTTGCTAGTTTTGGTAAAATCATGCTAGCGACTTGTTAGTCATGCTAAAATAATGGTAGCGACTTGCTAGTCATGTTAAAATAATGCTAAAATCATGCTAGCGACTTGCTAGTCTTGCTAAAATTATGCTAGCGACTTGCTAGTTTTGGTAAAATCATGCTAGCGACTTGTTAGTCATGCTAAAATAATGGTAGCGACTTGCTAGTCATGTTAAAATAATGCTAAAATCATGCTAGCGACTTGCTAGTCGTGCTAAAAATCATGCTAGCGACTTGCTAGTCATACTACAATCATACTAACGACTTACTAGTCTTGCTAAAACCATGCTAGTCATGCTAAAATAATGCTAAAATCATGCTAGCGACTTGCTAGTCGTGCTACAATTATGCTAGCGACTTGCTAGTCATACTACAATCATGCTAAAAATCATGCTAGCGACTTGCTAGTCATACTACAATCATGCTAACGACTTGCTAGTCTTGCTTAAACCATGCTAGCGACTTGCTAGTTTTGGTAAAATCATGCTAGCGACTTGTTAGTCATGCTAAAATAATGGTAGCGACTTGCTAGTCATGTTAAAATAATGCTAAAATCATGCTAGCAACTTGCTAGTCATGCTAAAATAATGCTAAAATCATGCTAGCGACTTGCTAGTCGTGCTAAAAATCATGCTAGCGACTTGCTAGTCATACTACAATCTTACTAACGACTTACTAG
Source organism: Garra rufa (assembly GCF_049309525.1). Lineage (NCBI taxonomy): Eukaryota > Metazoa > Chordata > Actinopteri > Cypriniformes > Cyprinidae > Garra > Garra rufa. Next base: position 20,153,868 of record NC_133371.1, on the reverse strand, counting down.
TCTTGCTAAAACCATGCTAGTCATGCTAAAATAATGCTAAAATCATGCTAGCGACTTGCTAGTCGTGCTACAATTATGCTAGCGACTTGCTAGTCATACTACAATCATGCTAAAAATCATGCTAGCGACTTGCTAGTCATACTACAATCATGCTAACGACTTGCTAGTCTTGCTTAAACCATGCTAGCAACTTGCTAGTCTTGCTAAAATCATGCTAGCGACTTGCTAGTCATGCTAAAATAATGATAGCGACTTGCTAGTCGTGCTAAAATAATGCTAAAGACTTGCTAGTAATGCTAAAATCATGCTAGCGACTTGCTAGTCATGCTAAATAATGCTAAAATCATGCTAGCGACTTGCTAGTCATTTCTAAATAATGCTAAAATCATGCTAGCGACATGCTAGTCATGTTAAAATCATGCTAGCGACTTGCTAGTCATGCTAAATAATGCTAAAATCATGCTAGCGACTTGCTTGTCATTTTTAAATAATGATAAAATCATGCTAGCGACTTGCTAGTCATGCTAAAATCATGCTAGAGACTTGCTAGTCATGCTAAATAATGCTTAAATCATGCTAGCAACTTGCTAGTCGTGCTAAAATCATGCTAGCGACTTGCTAGTCATGCTAAAAATCATGCTAGTGACTTGCTATTCATACTACAATCATGCTAACGACTTGCTAGTCTTGCTAAAATCATGCTAGCGACTTGCTAGTCTTGCTAAAATCATGCAAGCGACTTGCTAGTAATGTTAAAATCATGCTAGCGACTTGCTAGTAATGCTAAAATCATGCTAGCGACTTGCTAGTCATACTAAAATAATGCTAGCGACTTGCTAGTTTTGTTAAAATCATGCTAGCGACTTGCTAGTCATGCTAAAATCATGCTAGCGAATTGCTATTCATGCTAGAATCATGCTAGCGACTTGCTAGTAATGCTAAAATAATGCTAAAATCATGCTAGCGACTTGCTAGTAATGCTAAAATAATGCTAAAATCATGCTAGCGACTTGCTAGTCGTGCTAAAATCATGCTAGCGACTTGTTAGTAATGCTAAAAATCATGCTAGCGACTTGCTATTAATACTACAATCATGCTAACGACTTGCTAGTCTTGTTAAAATCATGCTAGCGACTTGCTAGTCTTGCTAAAATTATGCTAGCGACTTGCTAGTTTTGGTAAAATCATGCTAGTGACTTGTTAGTCATGCTAAAATAATGGTAGCGACTTGCTAGTCATGTTAAAATAATGCTAAAATCATGCTAGCAACTTGCTAGTCATGCTAAAATAATGCTAAAATCATGCTAGCGACTTGCTAGTCGTGCTAAAAATCATGCTAGCGACTTGCTAGTCATACTACAATCATACTAACGACTTACTAGTCTTGCTAAAACCATGCTAGTCATGCTAAAATAATGCTAAAATCATGCTAGCGACTTGCTAGTCGTGCTACAATTATGCTAGCGACTTGCTAGTCATACTACAATCATGCTAAAAATCATGCTAGCGACTTGCTAGTCATACTACAATCATGCTAACGACTTGCTAGTCTTGCTTAAACCATGCTAGCGACTTGCTAGTTTTGGTAAAATCATGCTAGCGACTTGTTAGTCATGCTAAAATAATGGTAGCGACTTGCTAGTCATGTTAAAATAATGCTAAAATCATGCTAGCAACTTGCTAGTCATGCTAAAATAATGCTAAAATCATGCTAGCGACTTGCTAGTCGTGCTAAAAATCATGCTAGCGACTTGCTAGTCATACTACAATCATACTAACGACTTACTAGTCTTGCTAAAACCATGCTAGTCATGCTAAAATAATGCTAAAATCATGCTAGCGACTTGCTAGTCGTGCTACAATTATGCTAGCGACTTGCTAGTCATACTACAATCATGCTAAAAATCATGCTAGCGACTTGCTAGTCATACTACAATCATGCTAACGACTTGCTAGTCTTGCTTAAACCATGCTAGCAACTTGCTAGTCTTGCTAAAATCATGCTAGCGACTTGCTAGTCATGCTAAAATAATGATAGCGACTTGCTAGTCGTGCTAAAATAATGCTAGAGACTTGCTAGTCGTGCTAAAATCATGCTACCGACTTGCTAGTAATGTTAAAATCATGCTAGCGACTTGCTAGTAATGCTAAAATCATGCTAGCGACTTGCTAGTCATACTACAATAATGCTAGCGACTTGCTAGTTTTGTTAAAATCATGCTAGTGACTTGCTAGTTATGCTAAAATCATGCTAGCGACTTGCTAGTCTTACTAAAATCATGCTAGCAACTAGCTAATCATGCTACCACCCTGGGTACCCTAGTAACCTCATATCTATATATTCACATTCAAACTATATCTTCTAACTATTTATATCTATAAATCTTTCTATTTTCAAACTATTTATATCTATCTATCTATCTATCTATCTATCTATCATCCATCTTCAAACCTTATCTATCTATCTATCTATCTATCTATCTATCTATCTATCTATCTATCTATCTATCTATCTATCTATCTATCTATCTTCAAACCTTATCTATCTATCTATCTATCTATCTATCTATCTATCTATCTATCTATCTATCTATCTATCTATCTATCTATCTATCTATCTTCAAACCCTATCTATCTATCTATCTATCTATCTATCTATCTATCTATCTATCTATCTATCTATCTATCTATCTATCTTCAAACCTTATCTATCTATCTATCTATCTATCTATCTATCTATCTATCTATCTATCTATCTTTCTATCTATCTATCTATCTATCTATCTATCTATCTATCTATCTATCTATCTATCTATCTATCTATCTATCTATCTATCTTCAAACCTTATCTATCTATCTATCTATCTATCTATCTATCTTAGTAATGCTAAAAATCATGCTAGCGACTTGCTATTAATACTACAATCATGCTAACGACTTGCTAGTCTTGTTAAAATCATGCTAGCGACTTGCTAGTCTTGCTAAAATTATGCTAGCGACTTGCTAGTTTTGGTAAAATCATGCTAGCGACTTGTTAGTCATGCTAAAATAATGGTAGCGACTTGCTAGTCATGTTAAAATAATGCTAAAATCATGCTAGCAACTTGCTAGTCATGCTAAAATAATGCTAGCGACTTGCTAGTTTTGGTAAAATCATGCTAGCGACTTGTTAGTCATGCTAAAATAATGGTAGCGACTTGCTAGTCATGTTAAAATAATGCTAAAATCATGCTAGCGACTTGCTAGTCTTGCTAAAATTATGCTAGCGACTTGCTAGTTTTGGTAAAATCATGCTAGCGACTTGTTAGTCATGCTAAAATAATGGTAGCGACTTGCTAGTCATGTTAAAATAATGCTAAAATCATGCTAGCGACTTGCTAGTCGTGCTAAAAATCATGCTAGCGACTTGCTAGTCATACTACAATCATACTAACGACTTACTAGTCTTGCTAAAACCATGCTAGTCATGCTAAAATAATGCTAAAATCATGCTAGCGACTTGCTAGTCGTGCTACAATTATGCTAGCGACTTGCTAGTCATACTACAATCATGCTAAAAATCATGCTAGCGACTTGCTAGTCATACTACAATCATGCTAACGACTTGCTAGTCTTGCTTAAACCATGCTAGCGACTTGCTAGTTTTGGTAAAATCATGCTAGCGACTTGTTAGTCATGCTAAAATAATGGTAGCGACTTGCTAGTCATGTTAAAATAATGCTAAAATCATGCTAGCAACTTGCTAGTCATGCTAAAATAATGCTAAAATCATGCTAGCGACTTGCTAGTCGTGCTAAAAATCATGCTAGCGACTTGCTAGTCATACTACAATCTTACTAACGACTTACTAGTCTTGCTAAAACCATGCTAGTCATGCTAAAATAATGCTAAAATCATGCTAGCGACTTGCTAGTCGTGCTACAATTATGCTAGCGACTTGCTAGTCATACTACAATCATGCTAAAAATCATGCTAGCGACTTGCTAGTCATACTACAATCATGCTAACGACTTGCTAGTCTTGCTTAAACCATGCTAGCAACTTGCTAGTCTTGCTAAAATCATGCTAGCGACTTGCTAGTCATGCTAAAATAATGATAGCGACTTGCTAGTCGTGCTAAAATAATGCTAAAGACTTGCTAGTAATGCTAAAATCATGCTAGCGACTTGCTAGTCATGCTAAATAATGCTAAAATCATGCTAGCGACTTGCTAGTCATTTCTAAATAATGCTAAAATCATGCTAGCGACATGCTAGTCATGTTAAAATCATGCTAGCGACTTGCTAGTCATGCTAAATAATGCTAAAATCATGCTAGCGACTTGCTTGTCATTTTTAAATAATGATAAAATCATGCTAGCGACTTGCTAGTCATGCTAAAATCATGCTAGAGACTTGCTAGTCATGCTAAATAATGCTTAAATCATGCTAGCAACTTGCTAGTCGTGCTAAAATCATGCTAGCGACTTGCTAGTCATGCTAAAAATCATGCTAGTGACTTGCTATTCATACTACAATCATGCTAACGACTTGCTAGTCTTGCTAAAATCATGCTAGCGACTTGCTAGTCTTGCTAAAATCATGCAAGCGACTTGCTAGTAATGTTAAAATCATGCTAGCGACTTGCTAGTAATGCTAAAATCATGCTAGCGACTTGCTAGTCATACTAAAATAATGCTAGCGACTTGCTAGTTTTGTTAAAATCATGCTAGCGACTTGCTAGTCATGCTAAAATCATGCTAGCGAATTGCTATTCATGCTAGAATCATGCTAGCGACTTGCTAGTAATGCTAAAATAATGCTAAAATCATGCTAGCGACTTGCTAGTAATGCTAAAATAATGCTAAAATCATGCTAGCGACTTGCTAGTCGTGCTAAAATCATGCTAGCGACTTGTTAGTAATGCTAAAAATCATGCTAGCGACTTGCTATTAATACTACAATCATGCTAACGACTTGCTAGTCTTGTTAAAATCATGCTAGCGACTTGCTAGTCTTGCTAAAATTATGCTAGCGACTTGCTAGTTTTGGTAAAATCATGCTAGTGACTTGTTAGTCATGCTAAAATAATGGTAGCGACTTGCTAGTCATGTTAAAATAATGCTAAAATCATGCTAGCAACTTGCTAGTCATGCTAAAATAATGCTAAAATCATGCTAGCGACTTGCTAGTCGTGCTAAAAATCATGCTAGCGACTTGCTAGTCATACTACAATCATACTAACGACTTACTAGTCTTGCTAAAACCATGCTAGTCATGCTAAAATAATGCTAAAATCATGCTAGCGACTTGCTAGTCGTGCTACAATTATGCTAGCGACTTGCTAGTCATACTACAATCATGCTAAAAATCATGCTAGCGACTTGCTAGTCATACTACAATCATGCTAACGACTTGCTAGTCTTGCTTAAACCATGCTAGCGACTTGCTAGTTTTGGTAAAATCATGCTAGCGACTTGTTAGTCATGCTAAAATAATGGTAGCGACTTGCTAGTCATGTTAAAATAATGCTAAAATCATGCTAGCAACTTGCTAGTCATGCTAAAATAATGCTAAAATCATGCTAGCGACTTGCTAGTCGTGCTAAAAATCATGCTAGCGACTTGCTAGTCATACTACAATCATACTAACGACTTACTAGTCTTGCTAAAACCATGCTAGTCATGCTAAAATAATGCTAAAATCATGCTAGCGACTTGCTAGTCGTGCTACAATTATGCTAGCGACTTGCTAGTCATACTACAATCATGCTAAAAATCATGCTAGCGACTTGCTAGTCATACTACAATCATGCTAACGACTTGCTAGTCTTGCTTAAACCATGCTAGCAACTTGCTAGTCTTGCTAAAATCATGCTAGCGACTTGCTAGTCATGCTAAAATAATGATAGCGACTTGCTAGTCGTGCTAAAATAATGCTAGAGACTTGCTAGTCGTGCTAAAATCATGCTACCGACTTGCTAGTAATGTTAAAATCATGCTAGCGACTTGCTAGTAATGCTAAAATCATGCTAGCGACTTGCTAGTCATACTACAATAATGCTAGCGACTTGCTAGTTTTGTTAAAATCATGCTAGTGACTTGCTAGTTATGCTAAAATCATGCTAGCGACTTGCTAGTCTTACTAAAATCATGCTAGCAACTAGCTAATCATGCTACCACCCTGGGTACCCTAGTAACCTCATATCTATATATTCACATTCAAACTATATCTTCTAACTATTTATATCTATAAATCTTTCTATTTTCAAACTATTTATATCTATCTATCTATCTATCTATCTATCATCCATCTTCAAACCTTATCTATCTATCTATCTATCTATCTATCTATCTATCTATCTATCTATCTATCTATCTATCTATCTATCTATCTATCTATCTATCTATCTATCTATCTATCTATCATCCATCCATCTATCTATCATCCATCCATCCATCCATCCATCCATCCATCCATCCATCCATCCATCTATCTATCTATCTATCTATCATCCATCTTCAAACCTTATCTATCTATCTATCTATCTATCTATCTATCTATCTATCTATCTATCTATCTATCTATCTATCTATCTATCTATCTATCTATCTATCTATCTATCTTCAAACCTTATCTATCTATCTATCTATCTATCTGCTAAAATCATGCTAACAACTTGCTAGTCATGCTAAATAATGCTAAAATCATGCTAGCGACTTGCTAGTCATGCTAAAATCATGCTAGCGACTTGCTAGTAATGCTAAATAATGCTAAAATCATGCTAGCGACTTGCTAGTCATGCTAAATAATGTTAAAATCATGCTAGCGACTTGCTAGTAATGTTAAAATCATGCTAGCGACTTGCTAGTAATGTTAAAATCATGCTAGCAACTTGCTAGTCATGCTAAATAATGCTAAAATCATGCTAGCGACTCTCTAGTAATGCTAAAATCATGCTAGCGACTTGCTAGTCATGTTAAATAATGCTAAAATAATGCTAGCGACTTGCTAGTCATGCTAAAATAATGCTAGCGACTTGCTAGTCATGTTAAAATAATGCTAAAATAATGCTAAAATCCCGCTAGTGACTTGCTAGCCGTGCTAAAATTATGCTAGCGACTTGCTAGTCTTGCTAAAATTATGCTAGCGACTTGCTAGTCATGCTAAAATCATGGTAACGACTTGCTAGTCTTGCTAAAATCATGCTAGCGACTTGCTAGTCTTGTTAAAATTATGCTAGAGACTTGCTAGTTTTGGTAAAATCATGCTAGCGATTTGCTAGTCATGCTAAAATAATGCTAAAATCATGCTAGCGACTTGCTAGTCATGCTAAAATCATGCTAGCGACTTGCTAGTCGTGCTAAAATCATGCTAGCGACTTGCTAGTCTTGCTAAAACCATGCTAGCGACTTGATAGTCATGCTAAAATAATGATAGCGACTTGCTAATATCTATCTAAATTCAAACCTTATCTATCTATCTATCTATATTTCTATCTATCTATCTATCTATCTATCTATCTATCTATCTATCTATCTATCTATCTATCTATCTATCTATCTATCTATCTTCAAACCTTATCTATCTATCTATCTATCTATCTATCTATCTATCTATCTATCTATCTATCTATCTATCTATCTATCTATCTATCTATCTATCTATCTATCTATCTATCTTCAAACCCTATCTATCTATCTATCTATCTATCTATCTATCTATCTATCTATCTATCTATCTATCTATCTATCTATCTATCTATCTATCTTCAAACCTTATCTATCTATCTATCTATCTATCTATCTATCTATCTATCTATCTATCTATCTATCTATCTATCTTTCTATCTATCTATCTATCTATCTATCTATCTATCTATCTATCTATCTATCTATCTATCTATCTATCTATCTATCTATCTATCTTCAAACCTTATCTATCTATCTATCTATCTATCTATCTATCTATCTATCTATCTATCTTAGTAATGCTAAAAATCATGCTAGCGACTTGCTATTAATACTACAATCATGCTAACGACTTGCTAGTCTTGTTAAAATCATGCTAGCGACTTGCTAGTCTTGCTAAAATTATGCTAGCGACTTGCTAGTTTTGGTAAAATCATGCTAGCGACTTGTTAGTCATGCTAAAATAATGGTAGCGACTTGCTAGTCATGTTAAAATAATGCTAAAATCATGCTAGCAACTTGCTAGTCATGCTAAAATAATGCTAAAATCATGCTAGCGACTTGCTAGTCGTGCTAAAAATCATGCTAGCGACTTGCTAGTCATACTACAATCATACTAACGACTTACTAGTCTTGCTAAAACCATGCTAGTCATGCTAAAATAATGCCAAAATCATGCTAGCGACTTGCTAGTCGTGCTACAATTATGCTAGCGACTTGCTAGTCATACTACAATCATGCTAAAAATCATGCTAGCGACTTGCTAGTCATACTACAATCATGCTAACGACTTGCTAGTCTTGCTTAAACCATGCTAGCGACTTGCTAGTTTTGGTAAAATCATGCTAGCGACTTGTTAGTCATGCTAAAATAATGGTAGCGACTTGCTAGTCATGTTAAAATAATGCTAAAATCATGCTAGCAACTTGCTAGTCATGCTAAAATAATGCTAAAATCATGCTAGCGACTTGCTAGTCGTGCTAAAAATCATGCTAGCGACTTGCTAGTCATACTACAATCTTACTAACGACTTACTAGTCTTGCTAAAACCATGCTAGTCATGCTAAAATAATGCTAAAATCATGCTAGCGACTTGCTAGTCGTGCTACAATTATGCTAGCGACTTGCTAGTCATACTACAATCATGCTAAAAATCATGCTAGCGACTTGCTAGTCATACTACAATCATGCTAACGACTTGCTAGTCTTGCTTAAACCATGCTAGCAACTTGCTAGTCTTGCTAAAATCATGCTAGCGACTTGCTAGTAATGCTAAAATAATGATAGCGACTTGCTAGTCGTGCTAAAATAATGCTAGAGACTTGCTAGTAATGCTAAAATCATGCTAGCGACTTGCTAGTCATGCTAAATAATGCTAAAATCATGCTAGCGACTTGCTAGTCATTTCTAAATAATGCTAAAATCATGCTAGCGACATGCTAGTCATGTTAAAATCATGCTAGCGACTTGCTAGTCATGCTAAATAATGCTAAAATCATGCTAGCGACTTGCTTGTCATTTTTAAATAATGATAAAATCATGCTAGCGACTTGCTAGTCATGCTAAAATCATGCTAGAGACTTGCTAGTCATGCTAAATAATGCTTAAATCATGCTAGCAACTTGCTAGTCGTGCTAAAATCATGCTAGCGACTTGCTAGTCATGCTAAAAATCATGCTAGTGACTTGCTATTCATACTACAATCATGCTAACGACTTGCTAGTCTTGCTAAAATCATGCTAGCGACTTGCTAGTCTTGCTAAAATCATGCAAGCGACTTGCTAGTAATGTTAAAATCATGCTAGCGACTTGCTAGTAATGCTAAAATCATGCTAGCGACTTGCTAGTCATACTAAAATAATGCTAGCGACTTGCTAGTTTTGTTAAAATCATGCTAGCGACTTGCTAGTCATGCTAAAATCATGCTAGCGAATTGCTATTCATGCTAGAATCATGCTAGCGACTTGCTAGTAATGCTAAAATAATGCTAAAATCATGCTAGCGACTTGCTAGTAATGCTAAAATAATGCTAAAATCATGCTAGCGACTTGCTAGTCATGCTAAAATCATGCTAGCGACTTGCTAGTCGTGCTAAAATCATGCTAGCGACTTGCTAGTCGTGCTAAAAATCATGCTAGCGACTTGCTAGTCGTGCTAAAATCATGCTAGCGACTTGCTAGTAATGCTAAAATCATGCTAGCGACTTGCTAGTCGTGCTAAAATCATGCTAGCGACTTGTTAGTAATGCTAAAAATCATGCTAACGACTTGCTATTAATACTACAATCATGCTAACGACCTGCTAGTCTTGTTAAAATCATGCTAGCGACTTGCTAGTCTTGCTAAAATTATGCTAGCGACTTGCTAGTTTTGGTAAAATCATGCTAGCGACTTGTTAGTCATGTTAAAATAAAGGTAGCGACTTGCTAGTCATGTTAAAATAATGCTAAAATCATGCTAGCAACTTGCTAGTCATGCTAAAATAATGCTAAAATCATGCTAGCGACTTGCTAGTCGTGCTAAAAATCATGATAGCGACTTGCTAGTCATACTACAATCATACTAACGACTTACTAGTCTTGCTAAAACCATGCTAGTCATGCTAAAATAATGCTAAAATCATGCTAGCGACTTGCTAGTCGTGCTACAATTATGCTAGCGACTTGCTAGTCATACTACAATCATGCTAAAAATCATGCTAGCGACTTGCTAGTCATACTACAATCATGCTAACGACTTGCTAGTCTTGCTTAAACCATGCTAGCAACTTGCTAGTCTTGCTAAAATCATGCTAGCGACTTGCTAGTCATGCTAAAATAATGATAGCGACTTGCTAGTCGTGCTAAAATAATGCTAGAGACTTGCTAGTCGTGCTAAAATCATGCTACCGACTTGCTAGTCATGCTAAAGTCATGCTAGCGACTTGCTAGTCATGCTAAAATCATGCTAGCGACTTGTTAGTCATGGTAAAATCATGCTAGCGACTTGCTAGTCTTGCTAAAAATCATGTTAACGACTTGCTAGTTTTGCTTAAATAATGCTAGCGACTTGCTAAAACCATGCTAGCGACTTGATAGTCATGCTAATATCATGCTAGCGACTTGCTAGTCATGCTAGAATCATGCTAGCGACTTTGCTAGTCATGCTAAAATAATGCTAAAATCATGCTAGCGACTTGCTAGTCGTGCTAAAATCATGCTAGCGACTTGCTAGTCGTGCTAAAATCATGCTAGCGACTTGCTAGTCATGCTAAAATCATGCTAGCGACTTGCTAGTCATGGTAAAAATCATGTTAACGACTTGCTAGTCTTGCTTAAATAATGCTAGCAACCGCATAGCAACCGCATAGCAACACCTTAGCAACCACCCTGGGTACCTTAGCAACCACATAGCAACACCTTAGCATCTATTCACATTCAAACTATTTATATCTTCTAACTATTTATATCTATAAATGTATCTATTTTCAAACTATTTATATCTATCTAGCCTATCTATCTTCAAACTTTATTAATCAAACTAAAACTATTTCAAACTGAAAACCTTTAAACTTTCTTTAAACTAAAAGCTTTTAAAACTACTTAAAACTTACTGGCTAGGCTTTCTCAAGCCAACTTAAAGTTTGCTAACAAACTTTTTATCTAGTTCTTCTTCTTCTTTTTCTGAGCGGAAAATATTTAGACACCTACTCCTCCAGACCGTTCAAGCTACATACTCCAAACTCGGGTCAGATCTTCATACTGTTCAGACATAGTGTGCTATATCTTTTCAGACTGTTTTGAGTTATGGTTTTCTTAAAAATTAATATTAAAAATCATAAAAAGGTCCCATAGACTTTCATTGACCAAAAGTCCATGTCTGTTTGAACTATGTTTAATGTAAACTGCTAGAAGCCATTGATACTCAATTAAGCTTTAAGCTATCTATCTATCTATCTATCTATCTATCTATCTATCTATCTATCTATCTATCTATCTATCTATCTATCTATCTATCTATCTATCTATCTATCTGCTAAAATCATGCTAGCGACTTCCTAGTCATGCTAAAATCATGCTAGCAACTTGCTAGTCATGCTAAAATAATGCTAGTGACTTGCTAGTAATGCTAAAATCATGTTAGCGACTTGCTAGTCATGCTAAAATCATGCTAACGACTTGCTAGTAATGTTAAAATCATGCTAGTGACTTGCTAGTCATTGCTAAATAATGCTAAAATCATGCTAGCGACTTGCTAGTCATGCTAAATTCATGCTAGCGACTTGCTAGTCATGCTAAATAATGCTAAAATCATGCTAGCGACTTGCTAGTCGTGTTAAACTCATGCTAGCGACTTGCTAGTAATGCTAAAATCATGCTAGCAACTTGCTAGTCGTGCTAAAATCATGCTAGCGACTTGCTAGTCATGCTAAAAATCATGCTAACGACTTGCTAGTTTTGCTAAAATCATGCTAGCGACTTGCTAGTCTTGCTAAAATCATGCTAGCGACTTGCTAGTCATGCTAAAATCATGGTAACGACTTGCTAGTCTTGCTAAAATCATGCTAGCGACTTGCTAGTCTTGTTAAAATTATGCTAGAGACTTGCTAGTTTTGGTAAAATCATGCTAGCGATCTATCTATCTATCTATCTATCTATCTATCTATCTATCTATCTATCTATCTATCTATCTATCTATCTATCTTTCTATCTATCTATCTATCTATCTATCTATCTATCTATCTATCTATCTATCTATCTATCTATCTATCTATCTTCAAACCTTATCTATCTATCTATCTATCTATCTATCTATCTATCTATCTATCTATCTATCTATCTATCTATCTATCTATCTATCTATCTATCTATCTATCTTCAAACCTTATCTATCTATCTATCTATCTATCTATCTATCTATCTATCTATCTATCTATCTATCTATCTATCTATCTATCTATCTATCTATCTATCTATCATCTATCTATCTTCAAACCCTATCTATCTATCTATCTATCTATCTATCTATCTATCTATCTATCTATCTATCTATCTATCTATCTATCTATCTATCTTCAAACCTTATCTATCTATCTATCTATCTATCTATCTATCTATCTATCTATCTATCTATCTATCTATCTATCGATCTATCGATCTATCGATCTATCTATCTATCTATCTATCGATCTATCTATCTTCAAACCTTATCTATCTATCTATCTATCTATCTATCTATCTATCTATCTATCTATCTATCTATCTATCTATCTATCTATCTATCTATCTATCTATCTTCAAACCTTATCTATCTATCTATCTATCTATCTATCTATCTATCTATCTATCTATCTTCAAACCTTATCTATCTATCTATCTATCTATCTATCTATCTATCTATCTATCTATCTATCTATCTATCTATCTATCTATCTATCTATCTATCTATCTATCTATCTATCTATCTTCAAACCTTATCTATCTATCTATCTATCTATCTATCTATCTATCTATCTATCTATCTATCTATCTATCTATCTATCTATCTATCTATCTATCTATCTAAACCTTATCTATCTATCTATCTATCTATCTATCTATCTATCTATCTATCTATCTATCTATCTATCTATCTATCTATCTATCTATCTTCAAACCTTATCTATCTATCTATCTATCTATCTATCTATCTATCTATCTATCTATCTATCTATCTATCTATCTATCTATCTATCTATCTATCTATCTATCTATCATCTATCTTCAAACCTTATCTATCTATCTATCTATCTATCTATCTATCTATCTATCTATCTATCTATCTATCTATCTATCTATCTTCAAACCCTATCTATCTATCTATCTATCTATCTATCTATCTATCTATCTATCTATCTATCTATCTATCTATCTATCTATCTATCTATCTATCTTCAAACCTTATCTATCTATCTATCTATCTATCTATCTATCTATCTATCTATCTATCTATCTATCTATCTATCTATCTATCTATCTATCTATCTATCTATCTTCAAACCTTATCTATCTATCTATCTATCTATCTATCTATCTATCTATCTATCTATCTATCTATCTATCTATCTATCTTCAAACCTTATCTATCTATCTATCTATCTATCTATCTATCTATCTATCTATCTATCTATCTATCTATCTATCTATCTATCTATCTTCAAACCTATCTATCTATCTATCTATCTATCTATCTATCTATCTATCTATCTATCTATCTATCTATCTATCTATCTATCTATCTATCTATCTATCTATCTATCTATCTATCTATCTATCTATCTATCTATCTATCTATCTTCAAACCTTATCTATCTATCTATCTATCTATCTATCTACTATCTATCTATCTATCTATCTATCTATCTATCTATCTATCTATCTATCTATCTATCTATCTATCTATCTATCTTCAAACCTTATCTATCTATCTATCTATCTATCTATCTATCTATCTATCTATCTATCTATCTATCTATCTATCTATCTATCTATCTATCTATCTATCTATCTTCAAACCTTATCTATCTATCTATCTATCTATCTATCTATCTATCTATCTATCTATCTATCTATCTATCTATCTATCTATCTATATCTATCTATCTATCTATCTATCTTCAAACCTTATCTATCTATCTATCTATCTATCTATCTATCTATCTATCTATCTATCTATCTATCTATCTATCTATCTATCTTCAAACCTTATCTATCTATCTATCTATCTATCTATCTATCTATCTATCTTCTATCTATCTATCTATCTATCTATCTATCTATCTATCTATCTATCTATATTCAAACCTTATCTATCTATCTATCTATCTATCTATCTATCTATCTATCTATCTATCTATCTTCAAACCTTATCTATCTATCTATCTATCTATCTATCTATCTATCTTCTATCTTCTATCTATCTATATCTATCTATCTCTATCTTCAAACCTTATC